>NW_018108216.1:355128-360086 GCF_000183805.2 Loa loa | reverse complement strand
TATCAGTAAACTGAGATGTATTCTGAGGCTTATATAGTGCGATCAGGGATATTGCTTCAAGAGTGCTTACTGCTTACCAGCTTTTTCAAGCGTTGCTGAGGGGGAGGGATCGAATCCTTTTCCTGAGAATTCAAGAGAAGATGTTGCTGAGAAAAGAGAGGAATTCCTATGAAAATCTGAACATCTTCATCCTCATCAACTACACCCACCTTTCATCTGGATGATAGAGAGAATATTGATAGACTGCAGGGGAAGAAGGATATGCTTTGAAGAAGAAATGCAAGAATGAAGAATTGTTCAGGAATTATTTTGAAAACAGCGACATCTTATCCTGAGAGGTAATGATGACAGCACTAGCAACACACAACTCTCTCTCTCTTTCCCTCCCTCTCTTCTCTCTCTCTCTCTCTTCTCTCTCTCTCTCTTTCTTCACTTTCTAACAGTTCTCTGTTTTTGAAGCATACGAAGACTGAAAACAATCCCAAATCTGACCGATCTTTATCTTTGGTAATATTTTTAGAAACAATATCATTTTACTTTCACTTGAAACAATCGAATTGATAGCTGATTGTTATTTTCTTATTCCCATTCGACCTTTTTTTTGCTTAAAGCTTTTAATTTTCATATGAAACACTTCATGCTTTATCACTGATAAAAGATAGCCATTCGGAGAGGAGAAAAGATGTCATTGATGTCGTGGAGTTAATTTCCTGTGCGACCGAATCGGAAATTTCTTCATTTTTGCAGTTCATATTTGTAAAGCTAAGAATAACTTGAAACAAATTGTTATCAGTCAGCAGACGCGAGGTTGTTAATTTGATAATTTGTTTGGCACCGTTTACTTTTATTAAAACTTGATATTAGTAATTTCATCAAAAATATTCCTCTACAAAGTGTTAGAAACTGTTCTAACTCTTGATGTTTACCATTTGATTCCGAAATTCAATTCATCCTAAATTCATAAGCAAACTGTATTCCTTGTTTTACAAAACTCATTACAGTATAAGATCTAGAATTCAAAACTTCTGCTCTTGAACCTAAACCAAAAGCTAGAACTTCAAGCTACCGTAAAGAACTGAAAGTCGAATATAAAATAAATCAGTGGTAAATAATATGCTGAGGTAATCTGCATAATATTTCACAATACACTTTTTAAATAGCACAAAATTGTCTACAATTTAGATATGCTTCTCCAAGCATATTCAGGTCGCTGAATGGAAGAGTTGACTCAGTATCATCTGCAACTTCTTTAAAATACTCCCTATCTTTCTTTCAATGTGCTTTCTGTTTTTCTTCTCTTTCGTCACCTTCGAAGAAGTAAATTTCCTCTCTTTGTGATTGAGCATTCATTCTCTTCAAACTTTTATAAATTACAACTTCACGGCCCACTATCAATTGATTAAATTTTTTTTCTTTTTTGATTCCTCTCCAATGATAAGAAATTGAGATTTTAAATATCTTATCTTGCCACATTAAGGAGAAGTCGACGAATGAAGAAAATTCATTGATAGTTCAGGATATCTCCTCGAGAATATAATGAAAATTCTACAGGGAATTAAGCGAGAGTCTTTTTTGAACAATTGAGCATAATTTTTTATTGTTAAAATAAATGAAAAACACAATCGCACAGTCAGATTATTTTATCCTGTCCTTAATTCCTGATCGTCATCTTCCCATCATCTGTTTAAAATTTCATTTTCGTTTTAAATTGTTCAAACTGTTCTCATCTATGATTCTCAGATTGGTTTATTTCCTCGAAGATCGTTCTTTCAAATTTTCCTTCGAAAAGTTCCGCTTTCCTGTTAACCTTATATACAGAATATTATAAAACTTAATAACTCGAATATAATTTTTCCAGGAAAAATGTAATAACGTTACAATTTATACAAAAATATAATATTTAGCATTGTAATTTTTCAAATAAATAATCCCTAAAATCTCTTTTTGCATTTAATGATTGAAATCATTTCCAAAAATCTTAAAAGTTTTAAAAGCACTGCGATCTTTATAAACTGCCATATAGCAATAATTTGTAGAAATTGCTAATTACTAAATTTCATTTTCAATGTTCCAGAAAATTGCAAAGATGGAGGAAAGTGCAAAATCTTCAAGCAATCTTTTTTTTTTTTGCAAACTTTCCGTAAGCAATGCAATGATAACAACTGATTCCATTACACTTTCCTCTCTCTCTTTTTCAGCTTCCTTTTTGGCCGTTTTATCTTTTATCGAAAATTCCGTACTTTCAGTACGGCAAATGGCACATTACACATCACTGGTTCATTGAAAATTAAGAAAATAATGTTGACATGTTTTTATCTTTTTTTCTTTAAATTATCGAAAAACAATGAAAATTTTGGAATTTTTCTTTCACTTATGAATACTTCGATTAGTCAGTTATTTTTTATAATGTTGACAAAAAGATACCTCTCCTATAAATGTCACTATTGGATATGCAAATACCGCACAAATTTTACGTTCCCGTAATCTCAGTCAGGCAATCTATATGACCCCTAAAATTATGATTTGGAAACAAGTTTCCAAATTAACCAAAATTTTCTTTTTTTTTTTGGCTTCTCAAGTGATTTATCTCAACGATTCGATCAAATTATCAACTGACCGCTGCAAGCAAAACGATTTGACGAGAATTGTTGAGGATTGAAAACATAGCCGTATCAAGTATTTGTAACGATCCTAGTCATAAATTATTATTGAAAATACTGTGGATTTCATTTTAATATCGCCGTAGAAATACCCAACTTCATGACTTTTAAAGGAATTTTAAATAGGTATGAGGTAAACATTCACTACCCTTGACAATTTCAGAATACAAATTTAAAATTTTGATTTATCAACAACTCTTGTCCTTTGCTTGGGAACTGAAAAAAACAGAAAAAGAGACGATCATTACTGGATGTAAGAACGGAAGCTAATATTCTACACTAACATATCACGGTCAGCGTCAACAACGAGAACAACCGTCATTTTACAACGAGAGAGAGTGAGTGAGTGCTTTTAGACATAGTCCTATTTTACACAGTTTCTTTGAGCCTATAGAGTGTAGTGTAATTTGTTCGAGAATATGATATAAATGAATTAATTATTTGCACAGAAGGTACTCTTCACTTGTCTGTTATCAAGTTGGTTAAATGTCTACCTCAAGAAGTTGAGATAAAGGATCATATAAAGATTTTATCTTCATCTTTTTTCCAGCTAATTATTGATTTTTCCTAAATCCCTAAAAGTTCTGCACCATGTCAGCTTAGAATTTTTGATTAATAAGCAGAAGAGAGTGGGAAGTTTGGTCTAGCCATTATGACCCTTCCTTTAACAAAGAGATCGTAATAACGCAATTTTGCAAAAGACCTGGTAGAAAACCCCTGTAAACTTCACTTGCAAAGTGTGGAAGAAAAGGATTACTTATGAACCATCTCTGCCCATTTTATCAGTGTAATGGACAATGACTGATAGAATTACGCATCCGATCTAAGGATTATTAAACAGGACGCCTGCATAATTACTCGTAATAAATGGTCCTAATTTCAAATAATAAAGATAAAAAACCACAAAAACCTTTATTGAACTTTTTGTATCATCAAATGAGCGAAGAAACGATTTATATCAACAAGAAAAAGCATATTCATTTACCCAATTATATGCGGACGATTGAGACTTTTATGTGACATGGTTGACAAAATGATCGCAAATTTTTGATAAGACAAATGAAGTAGGAGAAAAAACTGATATCTCAACTAAAAGACATATTCTGTGTAAGGTTAAAATACGAACACGTCGCCCGGTAGCGTGAACGCAACATGTGCGCAACTCATTCTGCTGAGTTGCTCCCTTGTGAATAAGTTTTTGATTGTGATATCTTAGAAGCATTTACGATGTACAATTGATGGGCCAGATTCATCGTATTCCTGCTTCGAGATCCACATCTATAATTTGTTGAAAATTCAGTGGATTACGCTACCATTGTTAAATAATCAGACAATGCCTTCATTTGCTGAAGCATTGACTTCTCCCACTTTTGTACTGATAAATTTGTTTCAAATCTATTCCTGAATTATTACAAAAAGAAAAAAAACAATTGAAAAGTAGCTGTACCTGTTGGAAGGTGGATAGGGAAGCCAAGATGGAGCCACCAATCCATACGGAGTATTTGCGCTCTGGTGGTGCAATAATTTTGATCTTCATCGTGCTTGGTGCCAGGGCTGTGATTTCTTTCTGGAAAATTAAACAACTTTCGAAGAGAATTGAGAAGTTTTCATATTGGGATTTTAAGCTATGTATTACTCTGACTCCCTCATTATTCCAGAACCAAAATTTTTCTTGGAGATGAAAGTGAAACCAACCTGCATCCTATCTGCAATACCCGGGTACATAGTCGAGCCACCGGACAAAACATTGTTAGCGTAGAGATCTTTCCGGATGTCGATATCACATTTCATGATGCTATTGTAAGTTGTTTCATGAATACCAGCAGATTCCATACCCAAGAAGGATGGCTAAAAAGATTCTTCTTTTTGCAAAGAAATCAAAATTTCAATTAGAAAGGAAATTCCCCAAATAAATTGCTTACATTGTAATCTTAGCTCCTTCTATATAAAGAGTCAAAAATTCCCAGCTGACCTGAAATAGAGCTTCTGGGCATCGGAATCGTTCGTTGCCTACGGTAATCACTTGGCCATCAGGCAATTCATAAGACTTTTCAAGGGACGAGGACGATGCAGCAGTTGCCATTTCCTGCTCGAAGTCTAAGGCGACATAGCACAACTTCTCCTTGATGTCACGCACAATTTCACGCTCAGCCGTGGTTGTGAATGAGTAACCACGTTCAGTGAGGATCTTCATTAAGTAATCTGTCAAGTCCCGTCCAGCCAAATCCAGACGCAAAATTGCGTGCGGAAGTGCGTAACCTGAAATAACGAAGACACAATTAATTTATCCTCAAGTTT
>NW_018108216.1:329837-355108 GCF_000183805.2 Loa loa | reverse complement strand
GGATGTTCCTCGGGAGCAACTCGAAGTTCGTTGTAGAAGGTATGATGCCAGATTTTCTCCATGTCATCCCAGTTTGTGACAATGCCGTGCTCAATTGGATATTTCAATGTCAGGATACCTCTCTTCGACTGAGCCTCATCGCCTACGTATGAATCCTTTTGACCCATACCGACCATGACACCCTGCAAAACTTTTCATCGATGCCCGGAAACCATCAAAATTTTCCAAATCAGTTTTTAAAGCCGATTATAATTTCCTAACTGGATATATCTCTTTTTTATTCAATTTAAATTGTTTGTGTTAGATGTGAGCAGAGTTGAGAAGCTTACCTGATGCCTCGGTCGTCCGACTATTGATGGAAATACAGCTCGAGGTGCATCATCACCGGCAAATCCGGCTTTGCACATACCGGATCCATTGTCTACTACCAATGCCGCTACTTCCTCGTCGCACATTTCTGCTCCAGCTTATTACTTTGAACGATAGTTCTCTTTAAAATTAGCCACAGATTCAGATATTTAAGCAATCAAAAAAGAATTATTTCAAACATTTCTAACTATATATACGGCATCGTTTTGAAGAGCTTTCAACGAAATAGTACTGTAATGTCAAGAAAAACGCAGCAGTCGTTGTCATGGAAGGGGAAAAGTTAGCAAATGAATTGACATTCATTTGGTTGTATAGATATTCCCTCGCATTAACAGAAAAAAACTTCTTCGAAAGTATTGTTGTGTGGGTGAAGTTGCATCTTCCCTTGTCTTTGAATGAGTTTATCGTTGAAAAAATGTTAGGGCTCCCGAGTGGTCGAGATTTTTTTTTTTGCGCATTCTAGTTGTTACACATCGGTGCGATGAAAGCTTACACTAGCTTGCTCAATTGCTTACACTATGCAAACATTTTACTGAGAGTGAGGTGCAAAGCAGAAGACAATGGTTCGCTATATGGACAAGAATTTGAAATTCATAAATCACGAAGGAATTTGTAGAAGAAACGGCAATTAAGATTACAACAGTTCGACTCGATACCCTCCACAGCTTCCCTCTGCCCCTCGAATATTTAAAATATTTACAGAGGAGGAGGATGATGGATGATATTACATACAGCTTATTGTTTATCATAGGTTAAACGTGGGAAACGAGAAGAAACGCCTAGAACTAAGTCAGAACTTGATGATTCAAAACAGTGAAATTTAAAAGTTTGAATAGAATGGACATAAGCAAGGCTAAAGAAGCATAAAAAATCATTTTAGTCCAAAAATAAGGGATGAGTTTCAATGAATTCTTAAGACGAATGAAAATGAATAAAGCCAAAAAGTAAGCTTATTTGAACTGTTGTGAATTTGCTTGAATGGCGGTAATGGATCAGATCCAGTATTCTTGACCATTGCGCAATGCTAATGCGCGTCAATTTGAATGAATGAATGGATAGAAATAAGTAACTAAATAATTCACTAATTGTTGTGGCAAATATTCGGAAATGACTCTGAACAATCGTTAAGTCTTCGGCAACGCCTAAAACAGTTGCAGATAATCTGAATGCCACGGATCATCAACCAGCTTCTTTTATACAGGCTTACAGATCACCGCTCTTTCTCTCTCTCTTTGTGTGTGTGTGTGTGTCTGTGTCTGTGTATGTATGTGTATATGTGTGTATGTGTATGTGTGTGTACGTGTATGTATGTGTATGTGTATGTGTGTGTATGTTCTGTCTATCTGCTGTAAATGTGTCTAAATGGCTCAATATTCGGAAATTCGTGGAAATGAGTGGATGAGGTGGAAGGCGTTGAGCACTGCGCAAGCAAGATCGGAGAGATCGTGGTGGAGATGACCAGGAGGGAAGATATGTGCCGCGCATCGCTAAGAAGAACAACAAAAGTGGTAGCAGTATTGAAACAAAGTTCTGGAAATTGCTCATAATGGAGGAGGAAGATATACAGGTGCAAGGAACCATCTTGAGTCTTACACTGCTGCTTTCTGATCCCTGATACCTTTTTCCCTTTCCGGCTGGAATTCCTATACAATAACTTGATGAGGGACAGGGACCTCGTCGGGAAATCAGCAATATCTGTAGAAAACAGTGACGCTACACATTGTACTTAAATTGTATATTTTTATTTTATCCAAAAACCCTAAGGACCATGCTAGATGGAGGTTCACACTAGTCAAAGATGCTTCTACGGGAAAACACAGCCAATTGTGCAAGGGTTTGGTGCATATGAACTACCATTCGACACTTGCATGTTATAATATTTCAGACTTCACAAAAGTTGTTACTTGCTCAACTAAGTGGTCTTGGATGTGTAATATCGTGCAGCTCAGTCTTTATTACAACCACACATTTTAGGTCAAGGAGTGATGTCACTCAAGTTTATGTTTTCAATCAGTGATCAAGAAAATACTTTGAGTCCTAACAGATTGAAACATCTCTCAGTAACTGCAATTTTGAAATAATGTGTATTCATGATGATGATAGCATTTTGCTCGAATTTAGCTTCCACAATTAATCGAACATTATCCCTTTCAAAACCTTCATGCCTTCATTGAAATGGATTTATGTACAGTGGCGATATTTGCATTTAGATAATCTTACCTTTTCATTGCTGCCTGAATTTTACAGTGCATTCTTGAAATTTAGAAAAACAAAGAAGTATGAAGTAGAGTATGCTGAAAAGAAATAGAATAGTGAAGATCGTTATAGACTGAAAAGAAATAGAATAGTGAAGATCGTTATAGACTGAAAAGAAATAGAATAGTGAAGATCGTTATAGATCCCGTAAATATGAGATTTGTGCTACTTTCTATCTTAGTATAATCCTATTTTGTACACGGAAATCATGTTGCTTTTACTTTTTATGTGAATTTGGATGCGCAAATATCGGAACTGACAGAAACTATCAGAATATCAGGCATGTGAAATATGTGTAGTGAAAATAATATCCAGATGATATTTTTTTATTGAAGACTAATGTATTCGAGATCTTCTTCGCCTTAAACGACACCGGATGGAATTAGAACTTTATAGTAATTCAAAAAGCTAAGGAACTTAGCTGATCTTTTATTGCTTCCGAAGTTTCGTAAATTCCAAGAGCGCTCCTGTAGCACCATATTATTTGATGTAAGTACTCTTATATAATAATAAACAAGTATAAGTGATTTATTGCAAAAAGTGACTTATTGCTCTTTAAGTACTTACTCTAAGTACTCTTATATAATAATAAACAGTAATAATAATAATTAATAATAATAATAATAATAATAATAATAATAAAATAATAAAAATAAAATAAATATCATTATTACCGTTACTACTTTAATTATTGTCAATTACTAACAATAATTGTTAATATTATTAATTACTAATAGTGATTAATAATTATTACTAATTATCACTGACTGCCAGTGACAATTAATAATAATTGGTAATAATTACTACTGATCATTGGTGATAATAATTATTAACTGTTTTTATGTTCTTCATATTTTTGCCGGTATAAAATTTTGTAGTTGAATCTGTTGAAGTAACTATTTTGATGAGCTAGTTTTTCGGAGAAATTCCCGACTCTGTGGATTGTTGTGGAATGAAATGAAGAAATAATGAATTGGTTGGAGAAGGTGAAGTTGCTTTATTATTCACTAAAATGAAAAGAGAAATAGTATGTGATTTGAGATGAGATGGAAGAGTTCGAGTTCCACGAATTGCAATCCTGCTATGATGTATTTTTGTTGTAAAAGTTATGGATAACAGTGAGGAAGAAGAAGAGCTTACTATCACTCTACCAGATAGCAGTGGACAGAATGACAAATAAACAGACAAATAACATAAGCTTCAAAAATTTCGAAAAAAATTTATATTTCTATAGCACACTCCGCTCTTATAACACTCCTTTGCTTCTTTCACTTCCTTCAATTCTTGGAATTGGAACTAGCCAGGAATCGTAAGAAGTCCTGACACTTGTTGCTAATCAGCTAGACATTTCACTTATACTTCAGAAGATACACACACACACACACACACACACACATACACACACACACACACAGACACGCACACACACACATACACACACACACACACACAGAAACACACACATACACAGACAAACAAACACAAACACAGACACAGCACACAAATTATGTCGTAATTTAGGGGGCAGACAACAAGCTTACACATTTACAAACGCCTAATATTCATTCTGCAAAACACAATATCTTCCGTCGAAAATGTCGAAAAATTTAAATTAATATCATATACTGATGACTTATACTGTTTTTAAAAAGTATATCAATTTCACTATTCGAAATGCTCCATTGGGAATAAGCCATGATAAATTCAAATGAAAGTAGCATACTTTCCCGCCAAATTTATTCGGGAACTCGACCGGTACACATTTCCGCAATCATCTTGGATGTTGATCATCATATAAAATGCTTCACTGGCAGCACCTCCATCCAAGTCCCAATATCATAGATATCTATGCAGCACGACACATCAATTTTCGGAAGTCAATTTTATATACCGTTCAGTTTTCAAATGAAACACCGAGCACCATTGTGGCCCCATGAATGCTTTGAATTTCCTTAGTGATTTGAAATATTCACTTATATGATTTCAGTGTGTACCTGTATGACCAGTTTGAACAACTCTCAGTGGCTGATTAATGTAGCATAAGATGCGGAAATTTTTATGGCATTTCTCATTGATATAATGCACAGAAATTACGACAATGATAAACATAACCTGCATAATATTCAAAATTAAAACGATATTAACTGAATGATTCTGTAGATAAAATCCATTGCTACAGCTACAGTATTTGAAAGGAATAAACAATCTCAAAATTACTGTAAAATTTCGAAAAATATGCCGTAAAAACACCAAAAAACATCTTGAGCAATCGGTTTGTAGTGAAGAAATATAGGATGGCGTAGATGATGCTTCTACCGGGTATATAGCGCTGATGTAAATCAAGCTCCTCTTTGCTGAAAGTGATCATCTTTGCTACATCACTCAAAATTTAATACATGCATAAGCACACTACTTTTGTAACAAATTTCTTGACCAGGTGATACGAAAAGCTGCATACCTTCCAAAATTGAAACGTACAAACAATGGTTACTTAAGGTCGGTTTCTGCCAAAAACCTCTCTGAAATACCCTGCACCAAGGAATAATGTTTTCAACTGACTTGCATAATCAACTTGAAGAGAAAGGACAAAAGAATAGCCGAGATGTATGAAAAACTCAGCTGATGAGCATGGTGAAAAATCTGCACAAAAATGCATAGCGAGATGGAAATATATGGAACAAAAAAACGACAAAACATACCAAATGGATCAGCGCTATCCGATTAGCATGTTCAGGAATACGTCCCCTCCCACTCCCACTCTCTTCATGTTCTTTTTCCTTCAGCATTAAAAAAAAACGCAAAAATGAAGCGGTTGATCACAAGAGACTGAGCTTCCCGTAATTAAACTAGCTTATACCACTTTCTGTTCACAAAAACGTGTGCTATCAAAATCGAAATATCATGAACTCACACTTAATAACTTGGCACTCTCTCTGAAAATGTTAACTGACAAATCACCGTGATCTTGACCATTACAGATATAAGAAATCAACAGAATCACTGAACACTACAACTAAAATATTGAGCTCTGAAAAACTTCTGAAATCAATGAATATGACAATAGAAAACGAAAGTAATGCGGTATGAGCTGATCTCAAGCACTATGCTGCAACACATAATATCCGTTCTTTACGATAATTCAACATTCCAATTTCCCTACAGTTTCTGCGCCATAATGAGACAGATTTATAAGAATCCCGCAAAAATCTACAAATTTAATCAGATTCACAAGAACAAAAGAAACGTATCAGAAACCCTGAAATACTTTCAAAAACGCGATTCAGATTTAGAAATCAAAACATACATATGATCTACGAAGAAACAAGAAATGGAGCGAAGGGGTCTATCAGAACCATGACTCCGCAAACTGAAACAGACCTAGCAAATCGCAATGAAGTTTCCTATGATTTCTATGACCGATTAACGAAGGCCTTTTCTAATTTCCATCTCTTAATACTGCAAGAAGTAATTTAAATCATCGACCACTACGTATAGCTGTACGCATGAAAATTAAATTTCTATGTATTTGATATAAACTCCATTTCCAAACGCATAGGCCACCGAAAAGAAGGAAAACTGAACAAATTGTGATATAACTACAATGGCTTAGTTGCTAAGCAGTATATATAATGAAGATCTGATTAGCAAATAAATTGCATGCCTTAATCCAAGCATTAAACTTCGTGTAATCAGTTATTTATTTACAACTGTTATGGCACTCGAAGATATGCTACATCTGGAAATCACCGAAATTGCTGTTATTTGTTGATTCATTCCAAGAAGCCGAAGCATCGGGACTACCCATATGAACATTTTCCATCGGTTGATCGGTAGTGTTAATATTCGGTGGTCCAGGACAACAGTAAGCATTTAACGAGGTCCCACTGTGCTCTCCTCGAACTGAAATTAAGAAAACAATGCTACAGCTATGAAAAGGCATAAATCGCACATAAGATATTTCTTAAAGGCATGATTAACGTGAAACCAACACGAATACGTAAGGGATTAAACCATATATTTAAACACAATGATTGATTTCTAAAATTTTAGATACGCTATCAAACAGATTTGCTTATAAGAAAGCTATCAAACAGAGTTCTGCTTATAAGGAATCATTTCATGAAAGAAACCAGAGGGATATGCTGATCGCAAGTGATGTCTTTGCTGAGGTAAATCAAACTGTTGTGTGAACATTGTTGCGAATGGATCATCATTTATTGAGAGTCCAGAAAGATCCTGAGAAACACCATTAGAACATTTAATTGATAAATGGAATATATTTTAATCTAAAATCGGCTTCGCTGTGCAAGCAAAGCAGCTAACCACATTCCGAAATGATAACCTGCAATTATATTCAGAAATTTTGAAAAATACAGAGGATCGAGAAATGCACTTTTAAAGTCTTGCAGTTTATACTAGAAATTTTCATGAAAGACACCTCAGGCCACACTTCTGAAGAATACTCCATGTTACTTGACGTGTTGACGGTGTTTTGCGATGGACCTTCACGGCCATACATGACAGGACTTGTCTGATTATCAGATGGTACTTGCTGTTGAGGAGGTGACAAAGTCTAAAACAAACTCCGGGTTAATATTTCATCTTTCCCAAACATAATAAGATCATATTTTACAAACAGCAGGATCTTCAATGGTTACATTGCAATAGCTTTCGGAAAATGTCCAAAAGAATATTCAACAACTAATACCGAGATAATCAGTGATTTGGGGACTTTGAACCAAACTGTAATCCTTTATTTAGTAAAAAAGATAATCAAATGAAAGTAAAAATTTCTAAAAGGAAAGAAACATTTGAATAAGCGTAAAATTGAAAATTAAAATTATTTCAAGACAAGATTTACCTGAGATTGCATATGAACGCCAGGGCCCTCCAAATTAGGATATGAAGTTAAAGGCGTGGGTGTTGACAATGCAGTTTGTTGTGGTGGCAAAGGAGGATAATGAAGCGCCCCTGATGCAGATGTTGATATGGTATTGTAGGAATTATTGGTCCCGTAGTTTTGTTGGGGATATTGAATTTGTTGGGAAGAATATCCGTTGTACGGTATATTCGGCTGTCCACTGGACTGCACCGAATGTAACAGCAAACGATGAGATGGTGACAAAGGGAAATTCTGGTAAAGAACGGATGGATTCCCGCCTTGGACACTGCGCTCATAAGCCTGTTTGGCATATGTTGCTGTAATAGCTTGGAAAAGTATAAATGTTTTTGTTATATTTGTGTACACATATATCATTTATTTCGCAATCTACTACTACGCATTATTTATAACATTCATCCTTTAACCAAAGGTTGGATGATAATACTTAGTGCGACCAATTCGTTTTACGAAGCGGCCGAAGACTCAAGTAATTTCGCTCTTAAGCGAAGACTAATCACGAAAACCATATTAAAACTAATCAAAAAGGCACCACTCCGACCACAGACTTCGTCATGTCTCAAGAGTTGTCGATTGCAGTTTTTATGGTCATTATGTACATAGCCAGATGTTCACCAGGACTCATACAATCATTTCGAATTCGACAGTATCCCACTTTTGAAGCAATATAAACTAACCAAAAGGTTGATTTCGACTTTGTGAATAATGATGCAAAGCTGCCATCAAGCCATTATCTGCAGCATATAAGGCAGCTAACTGAAATACATCTTAGTGAATTATCATGCTTACCAACACTTTAATGACTTTTGAGCTAGATGAATATTCGGTTGTCATATTTTAATAAGGAAAAAGGCTTTTCCTAATAATATCAGATGGTCAATGAATAATAAACAACTGTAAGTACATTTGGAAACTGCAATAAACTATTTCGATAAGGGTAACTCCTATTTCGATAATAAAGGTAATGCTAACTTCTGGATGCGAAGAAAGTTCATATATAAGACCGAGAGCACTTCTATCCAAATTTTCATCCTTCACATAACTCTGATATAAGCAAAAGACTGGTAGCAATGTTGCACAATCACCATCGCGATCGCGAAACATTAAGAAATCAGCCCTTCTAACACAAAATGATATCTGCAAGTTTACAATTCCACTTCGTGAAAGAAAATGAATTGGTAAAAACAATATTTGAATCAATTAAAATACCAAAGACAAACCTGATTTAGAAGAAGTGAATCGCGGCACAGAAGTTGAAGAGTGGATAATGATAACTGAATAAGATCTGCAACACGTACTTCCTCTACCATTTTTGTCTGTAAACAACAAATTCACGTAATGGGCATTTCAAAAGTAATAAAGATAATCATGACAATCGCTTTTATTATTTTTCTTCTGCTGTGCTACTTTGCTTTCGAACACTAAAATATTGTCTACTGTCTTCTCTTCATTTTAAGGTATTTTAGAAAAACAGAATTCCAAATAGAAATATTACTGGAAATTGCGGAGATTTTGGTGTTAAATATTTTACCGATGGTAATTGATCGCATGCGACCTTTAAAATCAATGTGATACGCTCCACAAAGTTTGTCTCGCAATCAGGTGTTTGCCTCAAACGAATTTCACGAAACAGTGGAAGGTTTGTATCTTGCAGAGCTGCTTTATTCAGTATCTGAAATTTGAATTTAATATCAATTTTTGTGTTTTTGTTTCATTAACAGAAAGAACAAGAAAAAAGTAAATAGAGTCTTGACTTGACCTTTTCAAAACATTGCAATCTAGTTGAAAAAATCAGAGGCCATCCATTTGCTGTGCTAGATTTTATTTATCTCTAAATAATATACGAACATGGATACGCTGAATTTAAAGAGCAATCTCTATAAAAGTGAATTTCAGGTCCTAACCTGAAGTGTCTGTTTCAGTATAGAAGGCCTCATTTCGGTAAGTTTTCGGAGCAAAAAGTCAGCAGCATACTGCTGCTGAAGGACAGCTTTCTGCGCTTCAACTTGATGGGTATGTCCGACACACAGATGACGCAGTGTTGCTAACGCACGTTCCTATGAAAGATAAGAGAATTTCAACTGTTGTGAAATAAAACCAATAGTATGCATTAAATGTATGATGACCATTATGTTGCTATAGTCAGTAACTCGTGTACGAGTATTTTAATGCACTACAATAGCACCTTAACTTTCTCTATAGTAATATATTTTAAACTTTAGTTTTCTTTCCAATTAGAAAGAGTTTTCTAATCAGCTTAATTTTTCATATAATGATCATAGGATGAGAAAAACGCAAAAATTCAAGAAATAAATTCTCGACAAAGGCATGTTCAGCTTAGAAATAATTCATACAGTCCAAAAAATTTTGTGAGAACTACCTGTATATCTTCCACTCTTTGCTGTTGATTTGGAGTGCTTGCTGGTATGCTATACGAACTAATCAAAACACGATACAAAGTTGGTATTGCTCCTCGACTGAATAAAAATTCCTTGTTCATTTGGTTATTGGCTAACAGATTCGATAAAATTCCAGTACAGTACAAAATGACAATTGGATCCATCGCACCTAAAGACAATTTTGCAACTGAACTGAATATATCAATCAAGGAAGTGTAGTTCTGTTTACGAACAAAACATATATCATATTGTGCAACCATTACTTCCCAAAATCCCATGGTAGAAAGTCTGAAAATACAAGTAACTTCTAACACAGACTATTATTAATGCATTACGCCTAATCATCAATTGAAAGAAAAAAAGTGAAATTAAAATGTACCCAAAAGCTGTAGAAGTTTATTAAGAAGAGGTGAAACATCCATATCTTTAGTGGGTACATCGGACATATTCCTGATACATTCCAAAGTTGAAATAATTAACCGCTGACTGGCGTGTTCGAGCTGCTTATGCAGAACATCATAGCCACCACACTTCACTATTGCTTGGGGATCCTAAACACATCAAGAGTAGTGAAAAGAATTTTGAACATTTCATTATTTCTTGGGGGAAAGCACTAAATCTTCAAATCTAAAAAGACTTTAATAATTGTAATTAAGGATTGTAATTCACATGGAAAAATTATGACGACTTACCGCATTAGAAAAAATTTTTAAAAGCTGCGTAGTTCTCCAGAGTAAACCTTCATAGCGTAATACACGCAATATATGAAGCAGTTTGGATGGCCCATTTAATTGTAGAAATAGTGCCTGAAATTAAGAAGGAAAAAAAGTAGTAAATTCCGAAATTCCCATGAATTGTGATTTCGGGAATCATTTCAGTCTTTTCAGCCAATGCAGTACAAAATCTGTTCCCGAATTTTTTGATTATATCCTTAGTTAAACGTCGCAGTAAAGATCATTCTTATCTGATTAAAGAAAAAGAAAAATGACTTAAAATTTCTAAGAATTCACTTATTCTGACCTGGATAGTACTCCTTCGGAATTTTGCAGACTTTTTGAATTTTTCCGGAATAAATTTTAAGGATGACAAAAGATTTTTGAAAGACAAAATATGTATTAAAAAAGAAGAAAGCAATGATCACGGTAAAAGCTCGCTAGGAGCAGAGCTATCAGTTATATCGGATACGACTAACCCTCTGCGACTGACTTTTATCACAAAGTAATCGCACACATTCAACGATTACTGAAAGGAGCTTTTCATTGCTTTCACGATCGAGAAATTGAGCCAGAGCCTGAAGGGCACCATTGGCTCGAGCTACTTCGACATTGTGCCCATCAGCCGATTTTACAGCAATGATCGTATGAAACGTCAAGATTGCATAACGCAAGGCTGAACCACCGCTGAAAAAAAGTGGGAAGAGTTCGGCATGTTCCCAACTGTTTGGTCATTAATTTATTTCTGATTTTGCCGCATCGTTGCATAGATTAGCCATCGAACATCCAAAAGTTCAAGAGTGCTCAAAGCAGTGGCAAGAAAATAATCTGCCACATATTGTCCTATATTTTTCCTTGAATTTGAAAAGATGTCAAAAGATAGGGTAGGAAACTTACGTAAATTTAATATGTTGAATAATATCGACCAATAATGACCCCTTTGTTTGGTCATTTATTTTCAAAATGCTTTCAAGACCATCACGACGTTCAGAAATATGAAATAAAGCACCAAGGGTTGGTTTAATGATAGCCTGGAAGTAAAGAATTTCAAACAGGAATGTAAGATTCTCATTTGGAAAAACGATTTCGTTATATATTCCACATTGATGCCTGATAGAAAGAATGCAACTTCATCCACTGCTTACTTCACATGATTCTGAGATAGTTGCATAAAAAGATCGCCAATTTTAAAGAACTTTTTCAACCTTATATCAATTACATTTCAAAGTCTGAACAGAGAACTCTGACATAAAAACTAGATCAGTACTTACTGGTTTATTTGACTTTGTTCTCAACAGATCTTTCAAAGCAGTTATAACTTCAACTGCTCGCAAATAAGGTTCCGCATAAAGCGGTTCTTCGGAATCAATCTTAGCGATAGTTTGTATCGTTGTTGCTGCACGTTGTACTACCACCTAAAACATAATCTTTGAAATGTTCACAGTTTTGGGAATACTTCAAAAAAAAAATCTGCACTTAAGCTTCTCTCTCCGCAATCCCAATAAGAATCTGAAATCTACCAGTATTTTTCTAACAGCTGAAAGAAGATAATTAAAAGACTGATGCCAATGTCTATAGTTTGGATATTCACAGAAACTTCAAAGAATAATCAACGTTCTGTACTTGGTCAAAAACAAAAATATATACATATATATCGCTAAGAAAGGACAACCTCATCAGCATCACTAAGTAAGTGTATAAGCTCTGGAACTGCATTCCGTGTTTCACCATCTTGTGAGCCACGTCCCAAATCTGATGGTATATTTTCGAATTTTATTTGCTGCTGATCAGTTAACTCAATCCGTGAATGTGCATCATCGGACATAGTCGAGATTTGTGATCCAGCGCGTAGCGAACTAACTGATAGAACTGATGGTGCCTTCAAGTAAACAGTGATAAGAGCTGGTCTAGCATCTTGAATCTATTTTTCTTACTTTTAAATAAATATATTGTAAAATTTCATGAGTGGAATTTTAAACCTAACTAGAAGCAATGATTTTCAAGCTTTACTACTTCTCGTTTTTGCTTCACAACTAAACTGTTAAACAATAAAATCAGCTAGCATGATTTGTCAAAGTTACTGATTACTGATGTCAGATTAAGTTAAAGCCAGCGCGATGACTAAATCAAGTTCCTTTGTGAGAAGTGATAAATTTGAAAAGATTAAAATTTAGTGGAGAGAATATGGAAACATTTTATGAAAATAAACTTACTGAACTATGGTTCATAGAATGAACACCACTATCGAAATTATTAGACCACATCTGTACACGGAACATAGCATTTGTAGCACTAGAAGGACCAGTTGAAGGAATATCAGCGTTTCCAATTGAAACGGATTGTTCCTGCTGTTGCTGCTGCTGCTGCTGGTACTGATGAGGAAGCGGAGCAGAAAGAGGCACCTGAGTAGGACGTGGAGGCATTTGTGACGAAGCAGGAATTGGTTGGGCCTGAGTTGGAGGGAGACGTGTTGAACTACCGTTAGTGTTGAAAAGGGGTTGCTGTTGAAGGACGGAAGGCCTACCGGGACCCGATTTCGGGGAAACCATCGCGCCTAAACTGAAATGACGATTCTCAGCGACTGCTTTCATCGTACTCGGTATCTGTTCTGCAGGAGAGCAATGAGGTACATAATCCTGCAAAAAATAGCTTAAACTTGATCGTTGAAATATGTGGAATAATCGTTCCATGTATAGTAGCATTAAATTTCTATTTAAACAAATTTCTTATCAAATGAAATAACTAACGTGAGGTGAACTGTTCATTGCGCCAAGCTCACTACCTGACCTCCAAACCTGAAGAATTACTACTTAAAATAGCTATATTTAAATATAAACATATTAAATCTCGCTCGGAAATGTACCGCCTATGTGACACAACTGTTGCATGTATTCTTATTCCGCTATGTCGCAGAAAGAGCGCTCATTCTCTACTGAGCTCGAATTACCAGCAGATTCAAATTAAAAAACCTGATTGAAATTTAAAATAGAAGCAACAACACCGTAGAAGGATGGCCACTTATGGTGTGGTCTATTTGATATGCTGATCATTTGTCCTTGACATTATATCTGCACAATAAAGTGATCTGTTTTATATCATCATTATCACCACCTTCCACTATTTTTGTCTCCATCCATCGGCTTTTTTCTTTGTTTTATTTTAAAGGCCATGATCAGCAACCAAAAGTGAGATTCCCTCTCCCTGTTCCCTCTTTGTTACCTTATGAAACTAGGATGAGCATACTGGAAAAAGCTGTCCTACTATATTTTTAGATTTACCAAAAATTCTGCAACAATGGAAATCGTCCGAATTATTTCTAGACATTTTGAGTTAGAAGAAAAACAACCAACAAGATCATGGTAGTTCTAATAAATCATGAGGTATAGCAGTGTAACCAAAAATCTTATGCAGGAGTTTCCAGTGCTGACTATACAGCAGACATCAATGCTAACGATGCGCTAACGGAAATTATTATTTCTCTTCAATCAAATTTCAACCAAATTCTCAAAGTAGTTAATTCCTAATACTACCAGTATGATTAAAAAGTGAGCTACCGTTTATGAAAACGGGAAAGACAAAAATAAAACTGATAAACCATAAGGAATTTTTAAAATTAAAAGAAAAAAAGGATCTTAAAGCCAAGTAAACGACCACATGACATTAAAAGACGAAGGAAAAAAGCAAAAACATGATATATTTCTTGAGAATAATGTAAGAATGGGCTGGGGAACTTTTGAGAACGGGTAGAGAACGGAATGACACATAATAGGCACTACTACTAACTTTAGTCCCACATATCACCCAAAACTGAACCACTCAAGCAAACCAAACCAATCCCTAGAGCATCAACATCACTATCACTACTGCTGTCACTACCACGGTCAAAAATGGAACCATTTCTTTTCTACCACCACCCCACCCTGCCATACCCGCCCGATCCAAAATGATTAATGATTCTGAAATTCCTTGACGAACAGATTGTCTAATTTTTGCTTACTGGAGCTTTTACAACTTCATGCTACTCTTATTTTCAATCAAAACTTTATTAAGGAATTTGAAAAAAATACACTTGTTCATATACTAATGATATATTAATCAATTTAGATGGTGTTTAACCATATTAAGCCAAATGACCATCTTTATTGGATTCATGAAAGTAGTACTCCTGATATAATCATAAGATCGAATTATGCACACATTTGAAACTTCGAACAAACTTTACGGGTAGTTCATCGTCCGTGCAAGCAGCATACTTCTGTTCCATCCGACAAAGAACGAAAACGGATATTCGCTTTATAATATTAAAAAAAGTTTCCATTAGCAAAAAAAGTCATGAAACATTAATTTAAACTTTGAATGGTATCATATGTTGGTCAGTTATGCACAAAGATTATATGTAGTACCCTGTCCCGACCACACTCCATTGTAAATCTGTTTTGGAATCGAGTAAGAAAGTTTGCATAAAAATACTGGAAATTGGTTAACGGTAGGTCACTGAAAATAAATATATTTCCTTAAACAGCAATTATCTCTGCTGAAACTAAAAAAAAAAAATCTTAAATTTATCCCATTCCTGGATACACTAAGCAAATGTATAATCAGTTAAACTTTATTCTAAATATTAACTTTCCTTATCAATTCCTAGCGCTACAACATCGTAGATTTTTGAAAGAACACAAATATCTCAAATATTGAACTCTAAAACGATTTCCTTTTCACCCTCTGTTTTAGCGTCGCAAATTCATTTTTTGAAAGATGTTTCTTCACAAGTAGTGGTAAAAAAAACGAATAAGAATCACTGTGTCAGTGAATTATTGTACATTTGTGGAAGAAAGAAGAAAAGAAAGATGATGAGGGAGGAGGTAGGGAGAATCGTTTTACAAAGAGCAATAGATTAACACTTTAAAGAAAAGCAATTAAATGAAGGAGAAAAAGTTATGTTTTGGATGGGGGGACCGCGTGTCTTTCTTTCCCTATCCTACTCTGTCTGTTTTCCTGAACGGTGTTAAGTGAACATATAAATATTTTTACACAATAACGGCAAGGAACATCACACATCACTGCTGCATAATGCACTACTGCATAATGCACCATTCAGAAATCATTTTAAAAAAAATCAACTGCTCCACTTGCTAACTAATTTACTATCCAATTTACCAGGTCACTTATTGATGAATCGATAACTGACCAATAATCTAAAGAAAAAAGAAAAAAAACTAAAGAGGACTAACTGTTGCCCAAGTAATCATTAGAACAGGACGACTGAGACATGCTTATTTATTGATTACCCAAATGACTAAAAAACTAAATCACCAGTCGATATTCTAAAACAACACAGTGATATCCATTTAGGGAATGGCAGAAAAAGCCCATCATTGTTTCTCTTCCTGATAAAGACTAACATACCGCCCATAAAAATTGATAACAGTGCCATGATTGATTTTTAATCGAAATATGATTTTTATATTTTTCATCCCATTGCCAAATAAATGACACTTCGATGTAATTAGAACTCATAAGGGGGATACCTATCAAACTGAGGACAATTTTCATTTATTTGAAATGAAAAGACTATTTACACGAAAAAGAAAAAATTTATTTCTGGAAATAAAAACATGAGGAGGGAACAGAACGAAAGGCAGAATGTTTTCAAAGGTTTATGAGCTGTATTTTGAGAAATGAAAATCTTAAACAGCCAACCATAAGCAATTCTGCAGACTTTCCATATAGTAGGTCAACGCAGAAATGAGTCCCAAATTCCCACGCTTTTTCCCTTCCTTTCTCTCCATCACCCTTCAATTTGCATAAAAATTCTTGTTGAGACGAGAAAACCTTTACAATTGTTTAATGCTACCCAAAATCGGAAAAATCGTTCAAAAAACCAACGTACATAAAGGAAGAGATTTTCAAAAAAACAGCCGACTAATGAAGAAGCATAATGCGTCGTACTCTACTCCCCTTACTTTAGCTCTCATGGAAATGGAAGACCAAGCATGCATAACTCAACATAGCCCAAATACACTCACATCTTATTCTTCTCAGCGCTTCAAAAAATAAAAAATTTGAAAACAAAAGTTATTTCAACTTAAATCATAAATATTTTTCAAAATTTCAACAGACCTTTCATGACTTCCGTTCCTTTTATTGTGACAGTTATTGAAATAACTTTTGTTTCCAAATTATTTTATTTTTTCAAACGATGAGAAGATGTGAGTGTATATTTTTGTCCAATCATCGGCATTACCTTTAAAACACTAATTGAAAGATCCCATAACTAATTATGTCATGCACTTTAGCTCGAGACTTCCTAATTAGCGTTACAGTGGCAAATATTTAAGTTGAAAGTGACTTAACATCTATTAACTCACAAAAGCCTTCAGTAAGTTCCAGCAGTATATGGCGCATATCTGTATACACAATTTGTCTTTAAAATCCTTGAACCCTTACACCTCTCGCATTCATCATAACATTTTGGTCGCAGTTTAAATGGAAAATTGTACAGTAGACTGACAAACTTGGGTGTTTAAAAAAGGTGCTTTTAAATTCGTTTGCAAAAATAAGCCAATAACATACCATATTTAAAGAACTAGGAATAATGAAGACAGGAAAACTATTTGGTAAACATTTCCAGAAAGGCAAATAAAAAAAGAACTGCAAAACACAAATTTTTATAAAAAAGAATCACTGTATAAATTTTATGAAGCTAAATTAGTAACGTAATTAACACGAGGATTCCGAGAGAAAAGTTATTGCAATCTTGATCAATGATCTTCTTTAATTTTTTAATTAATTTCAATTTTGGTTAAATCAATGCCTAATCTAAATGAGTTACTTTCTTGACTTATTTTATGTGCTAGTAGATTTATTTGATTACAGATTTAATATCCACTAACCTTACTATTTTATATGTATTGCTCTTTTTTTCAGCAAAAATCCGGTGTATGGGAGAACGAAAAAACTTATACGTAAGACAAAAGAGCAAGCAGCGACAGCTATAGACATTCTGTCCATCAACGACAAAATGAAAGAGTACTTTCAGATAACAGTCGAACTATTAACACAAATCAGTAAGTACAAAACAACTTAAAGCTTACTTTTGAGGAAGAATGAGAGATGTTCAGTCTAACATTATGAAGTTTCATGTAAAACGCAAGTGTGATGATTCCCAAATGAAACAGCTGTTACTATATGATGAAACAATTGTATCACTACGATTTTTAATTTATGAAAGCTGTTGAAATTTAAAGGCTCAACCAGATTTGGTGAATGAAAGAATGAGTATCCCTTTCTTCTTACTTTTACGAAAAGCTCATATCATTTTATTATAAGAGAACGAAATATGAAAAAGGGAAAAACCTAATTAGGTAAGCACGAAACAGATTTTTAATTCGTTCGCCACTTACCACTGGTACAATATAACTAGGATCTATGGCCCTTCTATTCACATTCCATTTATTCGCACCATGCCCCATGTTTGCAGTACGTAAGGTACTCTCCTCTCAAAACAATGTGCATATTTGTGGATTTTCTCCAGGAATGTCCATATAAACTTCTATCTCAATTCCTTAAAAGAAAATCGTCTTTTAACACCAGGTTATGGGTTTCATCTCGGCGGCTTCGAGATTCCTCGAAATTTCTTGAAGCCATCCAGACGAAACTTGTAACCTGCTGTCAAAAGAGGATTTCTGTTAAGTGAGCCTTGAGCTCATCTGAGCTTTGCCTTATGAATTGAGATGTGCTCAGATGTCAAGGATTTGAATTCTCATTGCATCCTTGTTGGTGACAAATGATTCGAAGTCTTATGTACTTTATGTTAAAAAACGAACAAATTTCTGGCAAGAAACAAAGATGCACAATATATCGATATCCCGATTAACAGATCGACAAATATTGATTAAGTTTTGTGGAATCTGTTGGAAGACAAAGCTTCTCACCACTCATTCTACATACGTGATCTCGCTCATTAGTGCACTATCCCTTACGATACGATTAACATACCGGCACGTTTTGAAATGTAACGTTATAGCATCAATAGCCGTCGATCAGAATAGGTTGTTAGTTGAGATGGTGTTGTCTTGGAGGACTGATTGTTTGAATGTTAAGAATGGAGAAGACGAGAATATGTTCTAAGTTAGAAACAAGACAAAAGCCGTAAATCAGTTTAAAGGAGCAAACAAGAGGCCGCCGCTGCCACTGCCGAACCGAGAGCCAACCATCTCTTTTCGACACAAGCCATAGGACGTTTGCTGCAAACCATCATAGAACACTTCTCCTACCAGACTTCTTCGCCATCTTCCTCTGACCCCTCTGCTCGGCTCATGTATAAAGCTTCTCTAGTTTCGGATGCTCTTGCACTTTTTTTTTAATGAACCTTAGTTTTATGCGGAATCAAGCCAGTGTGACCACCGAACATATTCACCAATTCGAAATGCACGGATATCTCCCAAAATTTAAAAGACTGAAACAGCAGTCAACATATTAAAATAGCTCGTGATGAAAACTTTCCAAATTTAGAAAGGATATTTTCAGATTCATCCCCGTCTCTTCGCTGAAAAAATGCTGCAATTGTTGAAAAAATGTTCAGCTGTATATTTCAAGAACGCTGCATTGCTGTTTACCGATCAATCGAAGAGCCGAACCACCCCAGATCAAAAACATGGTAAAAGTAACAGTGAAAGCTGTGTTACACTTCGAAAATTTCGAACAAATAAATTAATTCTTCGAACTTTTCAGCTTTCGAAAAAAAAGAGTGACTGCATTCAGTAATTTTTAAAAAATTTTAAATTTCAAATGAAAACAAATGCACTATTAGAACATCGCCATAATTTTTATAAAAGCAAAGAAGCAGCATGCAATAATTACAGTGGGATGTTATATATCATATAGCGTGGCTAACAACTCCACTCCAATTTTTCCTTTCCTTTAAGTAATCATTTGGCCTTCGCCTCCTTATAACGAATATTATCGATTTTTCTTTTTTTATTTTCCAGAAGTCCAAAAAATACTTCATTTTTTACTTTTATTCGAATTTAAATATTTAGCTTATTCTTCTATTAAATTTACATAAAATATTCATTACTTGGTACTCCCCTAACGGAAGTATTAGTAAGATTAACTTTTCTAAATAAATCTAAATTAGGTAATTTTGAATGAATTGCGAAAATATTCCGATTTTTTTCTAAAAACCCGCTAAAATTGGGTTTACAGTAAATACTACTAAAAAAGACACACTGCTCAAAACAATTCAGATTCTCGGAGATCAGGAATTAGAATGACTACATTATTTATAAACTCACATATACAAATTGGAATAATAGGCCAAGAGGAAATTTAAGTGAAGATAAAAAAGCGATGCTCACATTTCAAAATTCACTCGTTACTTTCGCTTATTTCACATGCCATCGACTGTTTGACCTACAGTGCAAAACCCGGCAAATTAATTAAATATTAATAAACGATTACTTTTTCGGTGAGTACTTCAACCATGCGAAGTTTTTACATGTCGTACTTTATGGTGCACATTTTCTCCAGGTCAGCTATTAATTATCCATCCAACCTCTTAGTTGGTTTTTTATCGACTGAAATTAAAAGCGAAGTTGAGTATATCTTATCAAAGTGCATGAGAGAAACTGACGAACAAGAGAAACATGAAAAATTATTTTAAGTGCATATGCTCATTTCACTTATTAGATGCTAGAACGAGACCCCAAGATTTGCAGCTTGCAAATAAAATTCCCTGCTAAATAGGACTGATTAATTTTAGATTGTGACCATTCGGATGTAAACAAGTGAGGACCGAAATGAACAGAATGGATTAAAAATTATTTCTCAAAAACTAACATTGAAGTTCAACTGCTGCTAGACTGACCGTTTGAGCTTCATCTCTCTATGCAAGTTTGGAACCTTGTCGCCTGATTGTCTAAAAATAAAGAGGTCAGCACTAAACACACACTGTCACTTTCATATTCACATCTAATCTATGCACATCACCCCTCCAACATTGTTAGAAAAAATCTGAATATTAATTTGTGGACGAAAAGGTTAGTTATTTTTCTCTTCTCCATCACTCCTCATTTTGCCCGGACTCATTTTTGATGATGTTGACCGACAGAAGAAAGCTAAAGACCTCATTAATACGTTACTGGCTTCATCAATAAGCTAAGGTGCCATTACTGTAATTATCCAACAAAAAATTTGACGCGTCTTCCTGCTCTTCCATATCATATCAAAAATATATTCAAGAAAATGAAATCCTTCAGATTTTCTTGACATAGAAAAAAGAACAATTGATTTCATCACAAGATGTATGCCACATTTCACATTAAGCAAAAAAAAGCAACAGTACTGCAGCTTTATACTAGTCCAGTTATTGATTTTTAAAATGTGTTTAATCATTTGTCTTTCCAACAATCTACGAACTATCTGAAACTGACACAGTTATTGATTTCTAAAATGTGTTTAATCATTTGTTTTTCTAACAATTTACGAACTATCTGAAACTGATCTTTGATCCCCCAACCACAACACAACGACTCGACCTTCGGAAAAATCAAATTATGTTACAAACTGAAAAAGCTACTGCACTTAACTCAGATTACTTACATTAACTGTGACTTATAATAATCGAACGGACATTTTTGTTGACCAAAACCTCCCCCTCCCCAATTTAATTTTTGTCTAATTGCTTAGATTAGAAGATTTAAACTGAAAATGTATAAAGTCGAGACCACTGCCCACCTCAACACCAGAAAACCGAAAAAAACTGTGGACACACCAACCATGCCGAAAAATAATCAGTGGTTGAGACTAGCCTGCGGTCCGTGAAATATTCTCTGTGAAAATGCAGCGTGTAAGAGGCGGTGGTACGGTTGTTGCAATTTTTTTATTTTTTTCTTTCATTTTTATCCTTTCATCCTTTAATTCTTTCCTTTTTTCTTTTTTTTTCTTGTGATTCTTTCATTTTTTATTTTTTGATTTCCATTTTGTTTCGTCCTTTCATTTCTGGGCATGCCTTCATGAAAAAACAATCATAAAAAAAACCTTAAGTAGGAATACAGAAATTCACTGACATTTTAAAATGGAAAGCTCACTGTCTTGAAGGATTTATATCCAGATTTAAATTTTATAAAACAGGTTTAAAATTGAGTAGCTGACTGGTACTACCAACTTATTACGTGTGTACAGCATGCTTGAAGTGTTTCGTAGCTATTATCAATAATTATGTGAGTTATATAGGAAGAAATGGCCCTTGCTGGGTATTACAAACATGCATGTGGGAATTTCTTCATCATTATTCCGTTTTCTTCGTCTGCGAAATTTCTGCTCAAAATTTCAAACTAAAGTAGGAAAGCAGAAATTCACTGGCATTTTAAAATTTGACTTGTTGAAAATACTTAATTATCTACTTGATTTGTTTTACCTTATTGAGCAAATAGATTCTTCTGTTCTACAGATTTTCTTAACTGCACATTGATTTGCAAATGCAGCCCAGTTGACTTTCGTAGGAAACTTACACACTAAAGATATTTCAAAATACAGGAAAGTAATTTAAGAAGCTTCATACATTCAATCATCTCATGTAAAAATATCATTATGTATTCGTGTCAGTCCAACTTAATCGCAACGAAACCAAGACCTGTAAGATATTTCGTAGTGGAAGATCCTGGTGATAAGTGAAATTTTACATCATGTTCCTGACAACAAGGCATGAGAACATAAAGTATGCACATATCGGAGCAGAGAACAACTAACCCCGACATTGCCTGAGATGGATCCACTGAATGAGTAGAATCCGACATCCAGAAGCAATTGTTATTTGAATTGTTTCCAAAAATTTCACTTTAATGCAAAATATAGCATGAAGCAGCAGCTGTACAATATTTATCCCAAGAGTGGTGTCAAGGTTTTGACCAACTGCCGATGTTTATGTTTTTCACATTGACGGTCATCCATTGCTACCTCGTGTCCTCGATCCGCTCTCTTAATGCATATGTCTCGACTATAAATCATTGCCTATGGGGGCTAATTGACCTCCAGAGTTGTCTCTTTTTGCCTTATTGCAACAATAAATGACAGATGTTTACACCACGTTATCACCACAACCACGCTATCCTTTCCTCCATTGGGTTTTTGCCAGCTTCATCTTATTAAATCCCCATTTAGACCCCCCTCTTTTTAGATAGCCAATAAAGAATTAATTCTGTTCAGTTCTTAAAAATTCTCGTCAAGAGGTCAATCCACGACATTTGACCAAATTTAATGCTTTCGAACCTATATCTGTGCTAACCTTACATCGACGTATTTGTTGCGAGAACCGAACATTTATAACAATGAGAAATATTAAAAATTGAAAGATAAATATTGATTGTAAATATTAAACTGATGTGAAATATGCCGAAAATAACTATGAAAAGTAATGATAGCTTCTAAAAACGGTCACTTTTTTAGGCTCCATAAGATCTAGAATGCATAAAATTGGTTGCAATCATGAGAAAACCTTTCTAGAAAAAAAAAAAAAAACAACGGAAAGCCAATAAATGAGTTAGAGAGGGCACACCGGCTGAATGGAATTTGAAAGGACGATGATGATTTATGAGGAAGGAATGAAAAGCTTCCTTTCCATCGTTTTCGTTCATCCATTTACCCAAAGCTGTCCCATATCAGCCATAAGCATTTATTTCTTGACCAAAAAAAGCAATCCGGGACGAGTTCCCGGAATTTTTCTGAAGAGATAAAGATGGAAAACAATGAGATAAAAAACATGCGAAAAATTCTCTCTTGCAATGGAATCCTGTTGATATTTTGGGGAATTTACAACGTTTAATTTTCATCATAAAACTTTTTCAAATTTGCTATCAATAAACTATTAGGTTTGTTCAATTCCTGTTTCTTAATTTACTTCTCTCAATTGCGGTATTTGCAAGATTCTTTCAAATGTGTTCATCACATACCTAATGCTGGTTCGAGTTAACTGCTGTCTTCTGAAATACTCCTATGGACAGTTCAAACAGTATTCTGTTGAAATTTTTAACAAGATTAATTTAATAGAATAATTAGTGAACATTGATAAAAAACTTTGAAATTTACTGAGGAATTATTTACTTAATGATGTCTTGCAGTAGATATCACTCTAAGCCAAACTTTCAATAAGACATACGAGTAGTGGTGTTCTCCCATCGCCTTTACTAATGCTAACAATTCGTTTTATTATCAGCTGATCTAGCAAAATATAAAAAGATGCCGAATTTCGTATTTATGAAGCACTAACAAAATGCTGATAATTTTCGAAAATAGATATAAATTTCAATTTATAATTTTAACTAGTTGCAACAAGCTTATATTAGAAACAAAATAATTTTGCTAGAGTACTGAATCTGTTGATTTTAGAACAGTTTTAAAGAGCTTTCTGTTTGCCCAATAGTTTACGTATTCTACACACCATTTTTGTTTTGAATCTAAAAATTAAAAAAGGCTGCCTTGCAATTTTATAAGTAGAACTTGAGCTACTAAGTACTGCGAAGCATAATGAGGCTTTCTAAGGAAATGAAAGATATCTTCTAGGAGCACATATTTTAATTGTAGAAGTTGATATAGCAGCTTGTGATAAATAATTAGTACCTTTATTAGATGGAAACTTGTGAATAAATCAAATTAATGAGATGATCCTTCTTCTTTTTCACATAATAAATTCATTTGTGATTGTCCTTCATTTACCTCATCTTCCATTTTTGAATTTCTCTGCTGGAAATATCTTCAAACTTCGCAATTCATACCTTAGATTAAAGGTGAAATACCTATAGACTACTCATTAAATGAGCTATTCGTTGTTGCAAACATATACGAAATTTTCAATAACATTAACGGGATCGCAATGTTCTTTCACGATCTGCCAGTCCAGTATTTGAAGAATATCTGGGATGTAATTAGTATGTAATATAGTAGTGTAATTTACAGGATAGGTGACAGAATATTGTATTAATCTCTTTGGATACTGTTGGATATGGAGGGGCGTATTCCATTTAATGAAGAGATTTTTACACATTTATAGAAATAAAAGAATAGTGCTTTAATGTTCATACTGTTTTACCAAAATAATGTGAATAGTATCTTATAATCGATATCAACAAAATCCAATGTGATAGCAGCATAATACGGTTTCCAACAAAGCAAAATGCAACTCCATGCCATTCGTACTATTTTTTATTTTTGCTTTCCAAAATTTTGGTATATAAAATTTACTCGTTATTGTTCCACCATTACCGTTTCCTTTTCTTTCTGATCTGTCTAGAAATTATTTTATTATGCAGTTGAGGACGAAGTGAATTTAATTAAAATTGAAATGAGCAGAAGCGAATGAACTATTAGTAAAAACTCCTGTTATACGCAGTTGTGTTTGCAAAGGAAATAAACAAATTCAAAATCAGGAATGTTTGAAAATTATGTAATTTAGGTGGAAGCATGTGACGCTACCATGGCATATTTGTCAGTCTAAAAAAAAGTCCTCTAATATTTGAAAATAGATATGCAAATGAATGATGATTCATGATATTGTTGATTTATCGGTCTGTCACTGGAACTAGAATAATAGACTAAGCAACCGTGCTAGGACGGTAAAAATATCTAGTAAGTGATGCA
>NW_018108216.1:302648-329321 GCF_000183805.2 Loa loa | reverse complement strand
TAATAATAATAATAATAATAATAATAATAATAATAATAATAATAATAATAATAATAATAATAATAATAATAATAATAATAATAATAATAATAATAATAATAATAATAATAATAATAATAATAATAATAATAATAATAATAATAATAATAATAATAATAATAATAATAGTAATAATAATAATAATAATAATAATAATAATAATAATAATTATAATAATAATAATAATAATTCTCTTTCTCAATTCATGTATATCACTGTTTCTTCCTCAAATATCATTGTCATTTTGTCATTTCAAAATGGCTTAGTGTATTTATTTTCCCACTAATATAATGTCTTCCTTGACTTACCCTTGTTTACTTTTCATTCAACAAGCTCGTTCAACAACTTTGGAAAAACTGTTAGGTTCTCTGCTTGAACTTGACCAAATCTGTCAAAAAGAGAAGCCTTCATTTCCCCACTGTCTTTTAGAATTTGGGTCTGAATTCCCACCATTATCTTAAGAAAGCTCGAACTCCTAGCTTCTGAGTAATTAACTTCTCACAACTCTTTCAACATCAATAGTTTTGCTGTGGAAGCAAAATTTATGAATAACCTTTCACTCCTGCAGGAAGTGAATTACTGATTGGATGAATAGAATCATTTTGGAAAGAAAAATTTGCGGGATTCGGAAGTCTCCAACCATTCATTTCTTCGTTTTACTAGGTGTGGATGAATATCCATATCTTTTGCTTTAAATCACCTCAACGATAGTTTTAATGAAATATAAAACCTCATGAATTTCGCATTAATTAAACTCTGCACACTACATCGCCACTGAACCAATACTGAGTAATGGAATGTATCATTTGCTTGGTCAAGTATTCCAATGTTACAATCAGGTCAACGATATTCATGTGTAACAATAAAATGAATACTTGTTGCGCATGATTAGCGCATAAGTCACGGTAAATAATGAGGAACATTCCAACATTGGCAATAGCAGCAAAACAAAACAACATTACATGACAGGTGATCTAAAATGAACGGTGGGAATGATGTATCACAATTTAGGGATTTGTTTGTTAAGAATAAATTATTTTATCAATAGTTGAATCCGGTAAAGAAGATAGGAATAGCAGAACTATCCGGACTGTGCACTAAATTAGTTTGAAAACTAAGCAATATTTCCTGTTGAAAATTCAAGAATAAAAGGTAATTGGGGTATGACGAAAATCAACAAAGCATATGCCGTTGGTAAAGTTTCTCCGAAACACAGGCTAATAAAATCTGCCAAAATTTCTCACTGCAAAACAAACCAGTGCAAAAACATTACCATCGATTCGAATCATCGTAGCGTGGTTTGTACAAATCAGACTCCCATTAATGTCAGATTCGCATCACATCAGATTCTCATTGATGTCGTATATTAATTTCACTTTGGATAGGAATTTGAAATAAATTAAAGTCATACCAAGGCAGATTAAATTAGTTAAAATGCATATGGTTTACATAATGCCATTTGTTGTACACGTGCTATTACAATGTAATTCGTTTTCATGATGGCACGATCAAAAGTGGAAAACGATTATGAACAGGCTTCGTGAAAAAGCGTAAGTTGCGTCTGAAAATCGAAAGGCGGCTAAAAACACCGCACATTAAACAGGAAAACATAAAGCGGATGAAACCATTCAACAAGTAATTCTAATGATGTTCACATTTTGAAGCTTGATAGAATTTGATCAAAGGCTTTCAGATGAATATCAGTCTTCTACTAGAAAAAAGTGATACTTTCCCAATGCACTGGGCTTAGGTTTAATCAGGAAAAAATAAACTGATTAGAGTAATAAGAAGATGAAAAGGGACCATAGAATTGAGTACCCCAAATGCTTTTAGACATTCCTTCAGCGATCAATAATATAATGTCTTCAACTTACACACCTATCACACAAATGTTGCGGATCGCAATATGCACACAATAAATCCAACCGGAAAATCGCATAAATTGAAATTCGAAGTTTCAACGATAAGAAAGTACTGATTTCTATTTAATGTAGTTTCTTGCCATCAAATTCAATTTTCATCACTTTACAGTAAAAATAAACCACAGTTAATTCTGTCAACCAACAAACAGAATGTCTCTGAATTATATTAAAGGAAAAAACAATTTTACTTCTGCTTATCTTCAACTTTATTTTAAATTTCTTTCCCTAAACCTTCATTAATAACCCACAAAGCAAGTAAACTATGTTGGAAAGAAATGATTCTATCACAAGTTTCAAGGAAATCAATTCTTATGAATGTCGTGAGTTGTAGAAACAGAAAAATATGTGTTAGGAACGCAATATAAATCTACGAACATTGCAGGAAATGAAAACGTAAAAATAGGAGAAAGAGATCTGGATATGCAGTATGTAGAATTGGATTTTCTAAGTAAGTGGTGGAAGTCAGACACCCAAAGTCGAAATTAAATTCCTCATCCTTTTTGAATTCTAGCAAACAAAAGACTGCAAAAAGTTGCCAATTCAGTTGAAATTCAATGAAAACTAAAATCATGGCAAAACATTTTATTCTATCAGAATTACACGATTCATGAGTAGATAAGACAAAACTGCGCAAATTACTGCGACCAATGAACAAACTGGCCATAAGAAATCGCATAAAATTGAATAAAGGTAATAGCATTTGGTTAGATAAAAAACAAATTGGCCACAAGCAATCTCATAATAATTGGCACAACTAATAAACAGAATGGCCATAAGAAATATTGGAAATATCGCAACATGAGACAAAGTCGAAAGCAAAGTGTCAGAAATCTTCAAAAGTTTGTTCCAAAAATACAAAAAAAAAAAAGTAACAGGAGATAATTTAAAGAAACATAAAAAGCGTAATACATCACTTAGAGGTGTTACGAATATATGAGAAATCTCGCAGCATTCACTTATAGCTTCTTTATTAATTTATATGTCATCATATGCATTCATTTTTTCCTTAATACCTCAAGATACATCAAGAAATGTCTCTTCTTATCAAAAAGAGGAAGAACTTTCTACTTCATTATCTCTTTATTACGAAAACTAATAGAAACAGATGATGTTTTGAGAATATGTATTCAAGAACAGATTAAAAACCATGAATAAAGGTAAAATCAATTAATACCACTCGGAAAGATTATTCACACAGCACCGGCTTTTCCAATACATTCTGCTGAATCTAAGATGACTGTTGCACTACCTTACATCGTACACAGTGTGATTTTATATAATGTAATAGTAAAGCATATACCAAATCAGGAATAAACTCTACTGAATTCCACGTAAAAAAAATTCCCAATATGAAAAACTGCAACTAGAATCAGTTATGCAAAAATCACATAAAAGTTACCCATAAAAAAGCGCAATTAGTTTCCAAATCAGGGAAAAATCCATAATTCACCATTACTTTTAAGTGGTACCTTGTTATACTGCCAGCGGTATTAAAGATTCATCTTTAATTCGATTCAAATCGTTTAACTGACGACTTTCGCTTGTTTCTTTTCCATTCGTAACTAATGAATTATTTTTCTCCGCTCCCATACGCTTATAAGTTGGTTTGAAAAATATTACTAGCACAATGGCTAGTAGGGCAGCTATTGCTGATAATACCTAAAACATAAATTAAAACATCAACAATTAAAAACAAATTATGAAATGCGAGCCATACCATACCACACTCATAAACTGTAGAATTCGTGTGATGCGTAAATTATGTCTTAGTTCAATTCAAAAAAGGAAAAGAACAGCGAAAGTAAATAAAATAAACTCACGATAACGGAAATAGAGCTATCTTGTGGTACAGCGGTAGAATTGGCTTCATCTTCGACTGTACAAATTTGAATATTTTTATATGCCTGTTGTAATGGTCGCGCAAGTAAATTCGTTATGCCAACGTAAATTATTGAATGTATCTGGAAATGTACGACTCATTACTCCTCAATTTTTCTTTTAATTCAACTGCAGATGGAGTCTTCTAAAAGTGATAAGACTCAAATTATCGGAGTCTTATAGTATCTTTATGGTACTTCATAACAAAGAAAGCATACCTGACCACTGAGCACCACAAGGCCTGATGAAGATGTTTCAGACACCGGGAAAGTACATTCGGAGGCTAATTCTAAACCAACTGGATATGATGCAAGTCCGAAAACACCGAATAGGAAAGCCATGATTACAAGATAGATAATGAGATCAGAATGTAGAGATAACTAAAATGTAAGAAATTTACAACAATTTGCTACTATAAATATGAACTTCGAAATTTGTCGGATCACTAAAACTATACATCATTTGGCAGCGAGCTTCAGAATGAGAAGGAATTGTATGAAAATCGTAATTTCGAAGATCAAGAAGTTGTATTTCGAACTGTTGCTACTCAAGTGATTAATATTGCACTACCTTATCAGTTCGCCATAAACTATTAGTGTCCCATCGTTGCCATTAACACACTGCGGAACAAAGAGCATCAAGCTAGATTTTACAAGGCATTTTAGGTGTCGGACATTTTTTTGAAACGTTACCTGCAAAAATATGACCCCAAAAATGACAGCCAGAGACATGCATATTTTCATGGTTTCTTCATAAAGTTTGGTTCGGTCGACAAACATGCCTGAAGATAGTTTCAGCTTTTTCTGTTGACTAGATAAATACAAAAGAAAAGAAAAAGCTAAAAATGAAACTATATGAAATAAAACTAAATAAAAGGAAAAAGAAATAATTCGAAGAACTAAGGGATGAAGAAGCCATTATTATAGATTTCATCTGAAATATTAAAAAAAAAAAAGAAAAAGTAAATGAAATAAACAGTAAGAGCTGCTTTGAAACAGCAAAAAATTGGGAAGAATAAAACAAAACTAATAAAAGATACCTGAAGCAGTAGCTCCGAAAACTCCACCAATGATCATCAGTGCAGCGCAAAGTCCGGAGAACGAATTCGAATATCCTGTCGCACAAAACAGCTGTTGTATGACGGTATAGAGACAATTAAACATGCCAATACCACCACCCATTACTATCAAAAGCAGTATGTAAGCCTTATTAGTAAAGCACTGTTTGATTCCTGAAAAAAATATCTAAAATAAAACACAAAAATTTGTAAGCCTTTATTTAACCCGATGAAAATCCTCTCCAATTTACTTGTGTTTTGAATTTTCAATATTTTCAACATATTACATGTCTAATTTGACAAGAATTAAGAAAATTTCCTCAAAAGAATATCTGTTTTCCGTTGAAAACAAATGCTGATCAGAAGTTGGTACTCTATACCGCTATCCTAATCATTTTAAATTAATAACATAACTGACAAAGATAACAATATAAAACCTTAATAATCTTGCAATAATTTTTAATGGAAAAGGAGTCTGCGAAGAAGCAGCGAAATGTTTGCAAAATCTCTAACGTGAATAGTTTTCAAACTTTTTCTGTCTGAAATATTCCAAAAGACTGAATCTGAAGTTAAGGCAGCAAACAGACCAGGAAGAAACGGCATTTGTGGTTGAGCAGCACTTTGTGATGGTGGAATTAGTGGTTCTGAACGAGTTACACAGAAAGTTGCTATTAAACAAGCCAACAGCGAAGGTACAAAAGTTATGATGTTTACTATAATTACCTGAAAATACATTACTGATGTTATTAATAAAAAGTTACATCACAATTTCAAATTCGATTACTGTTCCGCACCATAATTAATGTCAATGAAAATAAAGGCTCGCTCTTCTGATTCAAGAGTTGCTCATCCAACAAATGCTAGTTCTTAGACCCAAATCTCGGTTCTTATCCTCACAACATCGTTATATCTCGATGGAATCGAAAGATCCTTAAGAAAGAAAACCCGAGCCTCGACTTAACTGAAAATCTTACATCCACTGGAGCCTCAACTATTTGTGGAGAAAGAACATTTGCCATCAACACCCCCAACGGATTTGCCATGATTCCAACGGTTGTTGCTAACGCTCTTTGATTTTCGGCAAACCATGACCCCGCAACCTGAATTTACCGCTTGCTAGTTTTAGCCAACAAAATTTGTTATAATATTCAAAAAACCTGATCTACATCAAAATACAACAAATTTTTCAAAACACTAACTTTTGGTGGAAGAAACATAATAAACGGATATGCACAAGCAGCCACTGCCTGTCCAAAAAATCCCAACCGGGAAGCGGATTTGCAGTGGCAAAAATGAACTAAAAAAAAGAGATGTGGAAAATGTAAGTGACCATAGAAAACGTTGGTCTATAGGGTTAACTGAAGCAACTGCTTAAGTTTAAAACTTTGACGACAGTATGAAAAGACTTTCCGTCAATTCAATTCAAAGATGTCGATGAGGTATAGTTGCAAATTTCAACTTTATTCAGATTCAATAAAATTATCCTGGTCTCGAAAATGAAGACTAACATCCACAGTTATTGTTAGACCATTAAATATACGGTATCTCCCAATAATACCACCCATAAAATCTCACCTGATAAGACGGATGGCAGCACCAATACCGTTTGTCCAAGCTGCGATGAGAATCGCAAATCGAAGCCCGAACGAACTACTCATCCATATGCCGAATAAGCCTATCGGTATTGTGCAGATTATAAAAACTAGTGAAAACCAATTCGCTGCTTTGCTCTGTAAAACAACAGCTGAACTGTAAAACACGAAGAAACAAGAAACGCATTTTCCGTAGAATTAACTTTTCTTCGTGTCCTTGAAGTTAATAAAATAAAAACCTAACGGCACTAAGGACAATCAAAAAAATGTAATAGAATGTAATGCATAAAAACAATTTTCCAGAATTCACTCTTAGAATGAAGCAAGAAATTAATCCATGATATTGTATTTCCATATCTGAATCATGATAGTTCTTTTTTTTCTTTATTACCAATGAACTCTAGGCTTCAATAAAAATACAAGAAAAAAACTCAGAAAGTGCTTCTTCAAAGCAAATTACTAGATTACGACTGATGAAGAAGTGAGAACTTAACCCACCATTCCATAGAAAACGTCGACATAATTGGAAATGGAAGCAAATGCAATCCATGACATTGTATTTGAATTGTTCAATAATGCGACAACTGCTAAAACGATCCAACGTTGTGGATAAACTCTGCAAATTCTAACAAGAATTTGTAAGCTTAAGTGTCATTTAGCTTGAGAATTTTCATGAAAATCAAATTTGATGAGAAAGTAGTCGCTTCCTAGGCTAATGCTAGCAATTATTTTTCATCACATACACGAAACAATCCATACACCATTCTGACAAGAAAACTCACCGATAGCTTATTCGATGATCCGCTGGATCCATTTCCGATACTATGCCTATAAGTTTACTAGCATATTTTGGTTCAATGTTGATTGATCCATCCTTGTTATCGTCCTGAAAGTATTTAATTCATTCCTCTTTTACTCTGACAGCAGCTGCTCTTTCCTACATCTTGCTGCAGGAGTCAGAAAAGAAAATCCGCTCCTAAAGAAAATACAATCCTAATAAAAAAGTATAACATTAGGAAACATACACAGAGATTAAAAAATTACGTCTCCTTCGGTTTAGCAAAAACTGAAAAACCTTAGTGTCATCGGCGAATTTTAGTTTTGTTGCTTCATTTTTAAAGGAGAACACTGTAAGTTCGTTATTGTCCGATGTTTTGTTTATTAAATTTTTGGCATCCTCGGCCATAGTCTGCAAACAAAAATTCATTCAGAAATTCAAAAACCCATTTATGCTTATTTTCGTTTCGAATCGACGAAATTGAGAATTTTCGAAGGTCGATCTCGATTCTGAAAATTGTCAAATACATGGATTTAAAAGCAGTTGAAATCCTACCGGAAGGATTCATGAGATGGATGGAGAGGGTATTCTGAAATCCTGCAAAATGACTCTACAAGTCATTTGCATTAAGCAAACCTAATCTGAATTTTAACTATCCTTTATTTTTCTATTGGAGGAGAGAAATTTTCTCTCCTCTCCAATAAAGGAGTAAACGCAAATGAAATTCAAATCGGATTTGCTAACAGTGAGGGAGAAACAGAAAATATATCAAAAAAAAAACAAAAACAATCGTCAGATTAAACAACCAATAAGAAGAGAAAGAAAGATCACCAGTGAACTGTAGCAAATATGACTGGTCAATGTAATAATGTTTATAACATACATCAACTAAAATCTTAATGTAACAAACCAACTATAACTGAAATACGATGAGACCAAAAGGACAAGTAACACGCAAATATGCAAGTAGGTAGTGTTGCAAATATCTATGATCATTTAAAGAAATAAATAATTTAAAGCATGTGACTTTGCCAATTGATTTATTTTTAACTGACAAGGATCATGGGTTTTTAATGTAGAAAAAGGGCTTGTCAGCTTACGTTAGGTTTTGGAAGAGCTATGTCCAGTAAGAATTTTGGAAAACCACAAATCCAAACTAAATCAATCAGTACTTCAGAAGCTTCGAAAAAAAAATTCGTTATCATCCAAGTTTGAGGGAAGCTGAACTTTGCTTACCGTTGAATATGTTACTATTTCACAAAGGATCTACTTTCCATATCATCATTCTCGCTATTTCATCCTTAGTCTTTGACACAACTACCATTTCGTGCTATTCCGCCAAGTTCCAGATTTCTGCAACTAAGCTTTTACTAGCTCTTAATGACAAGAAGTCAATCTTGCGAATTGTCTGAAACATTGAAGCAAGCTATTCTGAAATGTCTTCTGATCACTGTCATCCCTTCCCAATCATCTGTCAGTATACATCTTCGAATAACTCACTTCAAAACTTTATTAGTCCCATACTTCCACAAAAACTCTCACCTCCATCTGCGGAAAAAAGCCCTCACCTCCATTGAACCAACCGCCTCAAAACACGTCTAAATACCTTTAAACCCTTTAGATTTTCACTAAGATCATTCGAGCGAGCTGCGGCCGTATTTCCAGAATGTTATTTAACGACACTTTGCTCCGCGGTTAATTCGGTTATTTTAGGTTGGAGTTGCAGTGAACATGGTAAGTTGTTTGAGTACTTTTTATTTTTTATTCATTGTTAACGGATTTGTCGCTTGTACTTTTCGGATGATATCCTTCCATCATTTTTGTATATTTTGTGATCCCTCGATGAGACGCTTCCTTTCCAACTGTTTCGTTGTAAATGCTAATCGGTCCCAACAAGTATCTGCCAAATGTTGACAAACACCGTCTTTTATGCTCTCAAATCAACATTTACCGGTACAGCTAGCAGCTGCAATGTGAGTGCAGACTTGAATAATGGTAACCCTTTCTAAATAATTACTTTTAGATTATTTTATAAATTCTTGGAAACATTTCATCTTTAAATTTGTTGCAGCCTTCAAAGAAAATCATCAAAAAGAGAGTTGCTCCTCCGCCGCCGATGGCTAGGAAATCAGAAGCAACAAAAAAGGAGCAAAATCCTCTATTCGAAAAACGAGCGCGCAATTTTTCAATAGGTGCGGATCGATCTTTTGATAATTAAAGACTTTGTACGATGGGTCAAAAAATAGGTGATTCGCTTCGTTTCCAGGCCAAGACATCCAGCCAAAACGAGATCTGACTAGATTTGTACGATGGCCCAAGTATATTCGTTTGCAACGTCAGAAGGCTGTTTTGATGAAGCGTTTAAAAATTCCACCACCAATTAATCAATTCCGTACAACGCTTGATAAACAGACAGGTGTGTTTTGCTACACTGGGTACTTTTCATATTCAGTATTTCTGCAAGTTAAGAGCCGGTTATTTATTTTTCCAGCCTACTGCTATTATTTGTCCCTTGGGATCCATTTTTTTTGTACCTCCTGGTTTTATATAGTAGCACTGAAAAGGTCTTGTTTGGTATTGTGCAAAGAAAGATGAATGTTCTGTTAATATCGGTTGCCCTTTGAGATTTGGATTTTAAAGGAAATCCGTTTCAAGACACTACTTTCTGGATGAAATTTCTACCAGATTTTTGGCGCTTTCCATTTACTTTGTATTTTACAGCTACGCAATTGTTCCGTTTGCTGGATAAATACCGTCCAGAAACAAAGCACCAGAAGATGGAACGGTTAAGGGCGCGTGCGGAAGCTCGGGCATCAGGCAAAAGTGAAGAAGTAACAAAGCGTCCACCAGTGGTTCGTTCGGGTGTAAACCAAGTCACGAAGCTTGTGGAACAAAAAAAGGCACAATTGGTTGTTATTGCGCATGATGTGGAACCTATTGAAATTGTTCTTTTTCTCCCGGCACTTTGTCGTAAATTTAAAGTTAGTTCCACCTTCTTTCTACCGAAATTTTTTACTTAGCTGATTTAGTTTCTTCACTCTCTTTGTAGTATACATCATTGCACTTACAAGTCTCAAAAGTTAGGTCCTAACTCCTATGAATTTATTAACTGTTTTCAGTACTGTCTGATTAAAATTAGGCTGTCCAGTCCTAACTCTTACGAATGTTGCTGAGTTGACTTTTCAGTACTATCCCATTGAAATTAAGTTCTGCAACCTTACAGGTGCCGTATTGCATTGTGAAGGGAAAGGCGCGTCTCGGTCAAGTTGTTCATCGAAAAACTGCTTCTTGCATTGCTATTGTTGATACGAATCCGTAAGTGGAAACTTATTTTCTCAGATACTAAGAAACTCAATGCACAGTTTTAAAAAATTGTAGAAACGCCCACAACTCAAGCAGTACTCTTCTCCTACTTTCCATCATGTAAGCCCATGGATCTATCGCCCCGCACTGCTGATACTAAATGTGCATCCCAGTCTTATTACACATTTCATATTTTAAAAGTAACAGCTCTATATTAGATTTCCGTTGGTGATTTTTTGATTTTATAAGCAATTATAGAAAGGTGTTGAATATCAGTTTGTGATATTGAAGTTTGCAGTGAGGACAAGGCAGCTTTGTCGAAGCTAAAAGATACAGTGATAACTAATTATAATGAACGCGCTGATGAAATCCGGAAACACTGGGGAGGTGGTGTTATGTCGGCTCGTTCGCAGGCAAAGAAGGCTCGAATTGAAAAAGCACGAGCCAAGGAACTCGCACAAAAAGCCTAAATGGCTCACCTCATTTTTTTTTTTTGTTCATTATTGAAATAAATTGTTGAATCCGCCAAGTTCTCCGATGCTTCAGAGATTAATTCGTCTGCAGAGTTTTATGTCTTTCATGTTGGGGGTTTTGAAGCAGTTCATCTTTACATAAATCGGGTTGGTGTGTAGAGTTCCTGTTCGAGACAAAAAATGAATCTTATTGTCACGAAGTAATGGTAGGAGTACGCTTCTTCATGCTTGGTTCTTATGTCCAGAGAAAAATGGATCATGGGTGGGACGTACCACAGCTTCAGATTAGTTAGGAAGAAACGAATCTACGAGCCAATCTTTTCCAGCAATACTGGAAAGGTAATTTTTTTAGTCGTAGGAGTGAAGAACTGAGATACTTCTGTGAAACGTTTAATTACAGTACCAAAACTATGCACGGCACTTAAACTTTATTATTCAATGCAGGTCACAAATGATGATTGGCGACTTATAAGTCGTTCAGAATATATTCTTTTGTGTTCCGTATCATGTTGGACTTGCTTTCCTCTTTTTTGATACCCTCCGATTCTGCTGGTTTGTTATACTTGTAACTATCTAAAAATTAACGCGCTACATCTTTATGATTACTTTTTTTTCCTTTTTTTTATTTTAGAGACCCTATCAAAAAAGTAGGCAAACAAGTATGATCGTAAAAGTTACCTGCCACTAAGTGTTTCGAGCTGGACACTTGGAGAGCAGAACCTCAGGTCAAGAATTTCGTCACTAGGCACAAATACATCACCAATCTTTTGCCATTTGTTATCTTCTGTGAAACCGAACAGCAACTAAAATTAAGTTTTATGTAAAAAGTAAATGGATAAGGCAGCGATGGAGAGTGTCTGTTGAAAATAAGATACAAGCATGGGACGTAGAATCTTTGACCGTTCAATTTGTTTTTATTTTCCCGTTAACACTGCCAAAAATAAGTGCATATGTCCACAATGCTTCACCAGGCTTCAAATTTTATTGAGATGACACAAAGTTACCTTTCCACCTTCTACTGCGATGAATGTATTTAAGTCATCGCACAAAAGCTTTTGCCTTTCGGCTCGCTGCATAACAAGTTTCGCTCCAGAAATTAGTTGGTGAATTGCTCTGGATATTTCTTTCAGTAATATCGTAATCACCTTATCATTAGCGATTTCTTCACGTACGATCGGATAACTTAAAGAAAGAAATGGTTACATCAAATCATTGAAGTACTTACGTCACCCTTAACTTGCGAAGCTTTTGAACGGAATCAGGGTCGATTTAAACATTTATGGATCGATTCCAGCTATCATTAAGGTTAAATTTATTTTCCAAATTAACGTAGGCATATAAACAGATTACCGACATCAACAAGGCAAACCTCAACGAAGTAGCAAAATTCCAAAAAGAATTATAATTCAGTGCTATACTACCACATTCTTTATCATTCGCGACCTATAAAAGTTATTAAATAAGTGAAGGAACTGATTTTAGCCAGTAACGTAGTGCTGAAACCCCAGTGTTCAACCATCAGGCGTGTGATAAGCCTCTTGTATATTTGAGATAGAAATAAATAGTTTTCAGAAGTCAATAGCTAGTGGGAATTTTCAAGAACGATTACCTCCTTTTTCTTCATTATGCTTTAAAAATTATACCTCCAAAATAAAAAAAATTAAATAAAATAGAAAAAAATAAAAAGTGATAGAAAGTTAGCAAAGAGAAAAAGAAGTTGACATCAAAAAGAGAGTAAATTTTTGCATAATTCGTCAAAAATATATCCATTAACAAGATAGTTTTAAGATTTGCATTTATACTCGGTTTGTATTACTCGGTTTGTTTAAAAACACGTGATGAACGTTTGTTTACAGATGCTACGCATAATAATTACCTCTTCAGTGCTTGAATCAGATAATAACTTTAAGGTGCTCAAGGAAATACTGCGAGGTTCTTCTCGAATTCTTTTCGATGTAGATGGAGTATCTGGATCAAATTAGCTGGTAATTAAGGAAAGAAACATGAAAAGTGGAATTTAATGGGTGGATGCAATCTTTAAATGGAATTACCACCATCACCCTCCGCGAAACTACTTCAGTTTTCTAATATCAGGATCAGAATAATTGATCTTAGTGATGTCCCTCAGTACATTAGTGACAAATCATACTAGGTGACGTATCATCTTCAGCGGATGGACTGTATGTTCGTTTCATCTTCCGGATTCGATTACTCGTTCGTCGCGTCATTCTACTGTTCGGTACCACTCTACTTTCAGTATTGAATATCTTAAAGAAGAAATTAATTCCCACTAAACTAAGAGCATTGAACTCCGCTCCCCAGTAGCCGACAGCAAGGAGACACAGCGGCGGTTAACGTTTTCAAAACAGAAACGTTTCAACAAATTCAGTGAAACTGTTATTTCCCACCTCGTCAGGATACATCTCGTTGTATGCCTCCTTTAGTAGCACCGACAGGTAAAGATGTTGAGGTAAGAATGTACGACAACAACTATTAGTGAATTAAGACTGTAAATGTATTTCTAAATAAGTTTAAATGTTGATTGTGCTGAACAGCAATAATTTTTAGCATCATTGCACCTATCACTTGGTAGATGAAGGATACCCAATTAATAAGTGGATGGATTTTGCACATTGATTTATGAAAGTCAGTATTCGTTTTATTTCGAATGTTTAAAAGATAACTGCCATGATTTTTTATGTAAACAAAGTGTAATAATGAGCAATAAAAATAATTTAATTTAATGACTGAACAGTATTGACACGATGATGTTGGTCTCCTTGTTGTGAGGTATGTGATACCACTAGTGACACATTCTAAGGGTATAAAAGAGGACGTGACACCCATTTATTTAAATATTCCAGCCATTTTTGATTTTGGACACTTCTCCCACAGAGAAAGAGAAATTAAGGCCAAACTGTTTCAAATCATGTTTGCCTTCTTCACTTCTGCATGAAATGAAACAGCAAATTCACGATATTTCAATGGCAGTTTCGCCTGAAATGCAACATTATAAAATATGTTGGAATGGACTATTCTGAAAATGGCTTTTTTGCTTTCTTAATGATTCCGACAAACAAATAAAGCTTGTTCAGTAAGGTGCTCAATACTGGCTATGTAAAATGTGAAAAAAAAAAAAAAATGTGCTGGTTACTGCATGGAGTTAAGAATCTAGTCATGGTAATGAACACGGGGGAGGGTAACGTGGAGACACCAGGTTATACTCCAATACACTGTTACCAATTTCGTCGGTGACTCACAGCGGGGAAATCCAGTTTGCTTCGTCATTTTACAGAGAGAAAGTCTCCGGAAATTTGTGACTCCAGCTGATGACTATTTCTACGCCCGAAAGGTGGAGGACATACCAGCTGGACAAGAAAAATTGCTAGATAAAAAAAAATTCAGATCAATAACGGCTTCCTACTACCGTAATTCAAAAGTGCACATATTTCTCTATAATGAACTTAATGCATGATTGTCGAGTTTTCAGGATAAAGTCGATTTAGATATGGTAGTTCAGAATTTTAAGTTTATCCCAATCTGTGCTCATTTTACTCTACTCACGTATAGGTCTTACTTTGATGTAATCGAGTACTGTAGTGTAGATGAACACATATTGTGCTTCATTTTGCACACTCGATGCACGCTGATTTCTCATCTCTTTAACAACTTGTGGTACCTGAATTTGTGGTCATTAATTTTACTGTTTCCATCTCTGATTGTCGCAAACATTGTAGAGCTTTTTGTCCTATTCACAAGGTGCGCTCACTGTATCTGTTTGATGCAGGTGTATTTTAGCTCTAAATCTGGGCCCAATAATTCTAGTGGATGAAGAAACGGGAATCAACTATTTAACAGGAAAAGGATTAGACTATGAAAGAACATTGGTCCATATTTGACCATTTTAATCTTACATTTAATGGTTGGTTTTTCCAGAGACGTGATAACAAGGTATCAATTGCTACCACAGTACCCGTACGGCCAATACCAGCTGAACAATGAATTATGCTGATCGATCTCTAAAATAACCGTTTAAAATTATCAAGAATAAAAAAAGTCCAGGGGAGATTCACCGCATCACATAAGTATGACAAACTAGAAATAATGAAAGAGAGGATTATAATTTAACTTTAAATCCCTGAGATATCATGCTATCTAGATATTCAAAGGACTGAAAAGATTTTAGATTCTGGAAAGTCATAAATAAAGAGTAAAAAGGAAAAAATTGCTCTCAATGGATACAGCGGGTATCATTCGAATTAGCCTGAGTACGGTCATCCCACTTTGTGGTACACCACGATCCGGCCAATCCGTCATATGTATAAGCTTTACAATGGTTGAATTTGAACAACCTTCCGGTAACACTTCCAGAAGATAAGTCTCGAATTTATCCTCGTGTTCAGACTACAAAATAATTTTTTAAACGAATAATTTGTATTTGTTCAATGTAAAGGAATAATCAGATTTAGCTTATAATCAGATTTAGTTCTTCTAACTTCACTGTCGAGGTCAGTTGAAATCATAAATAAATCAAAAAGGAAGATGTTGCAGCTATATCTTTCATTCTTGCGCTAGACATCAATCATAAAAATGAGGAAAATTTTGAAACAAACAACAACAACTAATGGCTCAACTGTTTATCTGACACAACTATATAACTGCTTCCCGATATGTACTATTAATGCAGTATCAACTAAGATGATATCAGTATTTGCAAGAGATGAAATGTAGAAAGGAATGTGACTAACCCGTTTATTCATAACAAACATACATCCATAAGTTTTATTTTCACCATTTTCTGCAGGCCAGTACTGAAAACATTTCTGTTTGCCGTCTTCAATTGTTTTGCATAACATTATGATCGTTGTAATTTGTTCTTGATGTACCATACGCCAAAAATCGCTTGCAGTTGATTCGAGTGGACCCTAGTAGGAAATTAATAATCTACAGATAAAAAATTGGTGACTACTAACTGATTATTCAATCATATTGATATCTCAGAATTTGCATAGTCCAACTTTTTTAATTTTCTCTCTGGTTAGAGAAATGGAGAAATGTGATTGAATTATAGTTAAATTGCGATTATCTAATCAATTATTGTTATTTAATTATAAGTTAAAGATACTTAATCCTGAATATAACTAGTATATCTACAAGCAGTTATTTCGACAACAGTAAAGGAAGATTGTTTATAATGTGCGGTGAAAGCACAAATGTTTTATCAACGTTTTCACAGAATGCGAAATTGATATTTGTATGAATTTGCGTAGTTATTCATTCGTCTTCCAATTAGCTTTATAAATTGATGAATAGACCTTTCAAAGTTTTGAAAATTTATAAATTCTGGCTGGCTGAAATGAGAACTAATAAAGAAAGATGGGAGGTGGCTATAATTATTTACTTGCGATCTCAAATGCGATTTTTGGAATTATATGAGAAATTGGAGTGATGATAATTACGTAATTAGTCCTACCTGCGTAGCGATATACTGGTGAGCACAACCCTCCATTTTTAGCCAGTTTGCATGTATGTAATCTGTTTCAGGTGGAACATTTAATGTTAAAACGACTCTGAAATTCTATCGAGTAGAAAGTAATTTTATATGGTTTTTGAAATTTTCTTTAAGTGAGCGTGAAGTGAGAGTGTGACGAAAGCAATTTAAAATGATGATAGATCTGGGACATCGCTTCAAGTCAGATGGAATATGTTTGCAGAAAGAAAAACTTGATAATGGATACAAATCGATCCTTTTTTCAAATTCATAAGTAAATTTGTACATCAATCGTTATGCCAAATTATCTATGATACTTCAAAAGTGCAAGTAACCGTGTGACATCTAGACAAGGTACATCACGATATCGGTTTCTAGACGGATTCGCTGTAAATGCCTCATGTGCATTGTTTGGCGGCATGTACATTTTTAGTTCTTCAAACTCTCGTCGTAGACCAGCAACACCTAGAAAACCACACATTTTGAAAGATTTACGTAGGCCTCTTCCTACAACTTCTCAGATGCAATATTTAAATAAAATAAAATCTCACTGATTTGGAAAATCTCAGTTGGGATTCCCATTCTTTTTAGGTGAGAATGCTAGCTACTTCAATGTTCTATTAAGTAAATAATAAATTTTACTCATAATTTCATCTTTAATGTAATTCTCGTCGAAACTTCAGAATTTCTACTAGTTTATTGACTGATTACTAGTAATCGACTGAGATTCAATCTTGACACTTCCAGTGTTTTCTACATTAAACATTCTTGCAAACCCATTGATCTGATGTAGTTTACATAATCAGAAATCAATTTTTCCATTTCATTGGTCATTGGCCTGCCACTTATTTTACGACGCACTGTACCTTTCTATAAATTCACCAATATATTCTATTAGAATCGCTATTAACCTTTATACCTTTTATCTGTTATCAGTTGCTATTTCCTTTGTTTACAGCAACAAATTTATGACTGAAATTTTGCAAAAATCCGAAATATTTCATTTATTCTTTCATATATTTGTTCATAAAAAGAATAGCCATATCTCACAATTGAATAACACAGAATCTTGCTTAAGGTTCTGTGTTATTTAATAATGAGATAAATTTTTCATCTTTACTTTAGATAAGGTTATATTTAATGAACCTTTACACTTTTTACGGCAGACATAGATGTACCAGCAGCATCGCCTTCAACAGTAACCTCTTCTTCCATCGTTACCTGTCTCCTGCGTCGACGAGAACCAGCACGTTTCATATTGCTAACCTTTTCAATTTATTCTAACATTTTAAGGTCTGACTATTTGATTTTTTTCTTCCTTTTTATCTGTTATTATAAATTATGCAAAAAGTTAATAATTACCTTGGAATAAAAAAGACTTCAATAGTAATATTTTGATTGGAATCGTTTTTTACTCATTACTTTATCCAAATAAATTCTTGGATTTCAATCTATTTCAATAAATTTTCCGAAATTTTAATTTGATTTTGCAAACTAAAATAAAACACTGTTCGTCACCAGCACTGATAATTGTTCAGAAAATAAATGAAGTGACGAGGTGGTACCGATGGGAGCGCCTCTAAACTTGCAATTAGGTAAAAATTAATCATTTATCTCCACTTTTCATTTTTATATACTGATGAATTCATGCAAATTTTCCAGTTTACATGAATTACATGTGTTATCAAGTATGGAGAGTACAGGTGAGAGCATGAATGGGAAAACTGTTCCCTCAATAATTATCATGGTTAGCCAAGCACCATCAAGAAAATTTTTGATTAACAGTTGATCAAGCAGTACTGCTACTTCTTGCTTAGTTTAAGCTGACTAAAATAAATAAATTTTGACAGATAGTTTGAATCTGAAACAAACAACATTTTATTTAATAAGTTGTGACAGAGAAGTTCTAATTAGTGAGGCTTCCTACCTAGGTAATCTGATCATCGTTTTTCATCGCAACCAGAAGTCAGATGTTAGATTTGAATTATATTCTGGATCACAAGAAAGTTAAAGACTCCGTATCAATATCCCAAATAGTTTTCCAGGAAGATTAAGATCAATAATAAAATGAGTCTTCATAATTTTCCATTTTTAAAAAAATCCACTTCAAATTACAAATCTACGAGGATCATTCAGCAATAGTTTTCTCGTTAATTAACAATCTCTTCTCCTTCTTCATTTACCTCAAACGGAAATGACAGTAGTTGTTCCAAGGTGATGGAATCAGTAGAAGTTGTCCTTCCAGGTGCTGGAATAACAAAGCCTACTTTTAAAACTTAACATATATTTATATCAGTTAAGTTTCATTTAGCGAAGTATATGGAAAAATATTTCTTCTTAAGAGGTGCTGTTTAAAACATTTCCATCCACTACAGTGTTCGCACATTTGAATAAATGATAAATATAACTAGTTAAAAGTAATTATTACGATTAAAACCAATCGATGGCGGTATTAGGCCACGCTCTTCAAATCGCCTCAAATAATTACATAAATGCTTTAATCGTCGTTCTTTGCTACGCCGATTTTGGAACCAAACCTGAAGTTAGATTGATTTAAAGTACACCGATTAATTTTTAAACATTACTTTTTATCAAGTGAAAACAATACATGAACTCTCCAGAAGCTTGTTTTGGAGGTGTATCGTCTACCTGGATAACACGCATACTGAGGCCTGTTTCTAGTGCTAGCTTAGCTCTCACGTGCTTCGATGGCTTTGGAGTTGACGTGAACATTCTATTTAGTACATCTAACTGAAACAAAAAACTGTTCAAAATACATTCGGTTTTTATTTTACTCCAAGTAATTATTACACAGTTACAGGATAGATTTTGGAAGTGAAACGTTACCTGGTACTGTTTAATGGTAGTACGCGGTCCTCTGCGCTTGAAAAAATTTGCTTCATCACTTTGTTCGTATCCGTATGTTTCATGAGAATGTGAGAAAAGGTTAGTTGATGAATAATCCAATTCCCTTAACAATATGTATAAGAAATTTGATCCATTGCCGATTTCAGTATTTTGATGTCTGCTATTATTTACAAATTAGATACTTCTTTTTGGATCTTCAGCTTATTTCCCTATCATTCCAAGTGAATCTTTGGGGGAATTAATTAGGAATTAATTAATTAAATTTCCTTTAACAGCTCTACAAAAATTTCCGATATAATTATTTTGTTTCAATTTGCCAACACATAGCATCTTTCTTTATGAACATATTCATGACTTAAAATTAAATTTTATCGCAATGTCCAGTCCCAATAAGATATAGCTGTCGAAAATAAAAGAATACCTTGAAACAGCATCAGAAAGCAAGCCACCATCATCTGTTTCTAATATGCATACCGCTGTAGTTGGCGTTGGAATAGTAAACACTGAAATTTAGAAGCTTCTAATTTTCATATCAAGCCTTTATTGGAAAAATTATACCATGAAATTGAATAGGTTGGTCTACCCAGTTTTTCATTTGAAAAAGAAGGAAGTGTCAAAACATATCTCTTATGTTAATTTAGTACTACGAGAGTTTAAACGATGGGATCAGTTTCAAAATAATCGCAGAATATTACAAGCGAACTTACAATTATCGCTGCAAACAGTATGAGCAATACATGCTATGCTTTTAGATATTTTATTTATGCAAATTTGTTCGCCTTGTGATATTTTTCTACCACATTGAATACATCGATGGCAGGTGATGTGATAGAATATATTACTCTGAAAATGGATGTAACATCATGAAAATGATAAAAAAAAAATCTTTAAATTTTAAGAATAAGCTGAAAATACATGGCAATTCGCACTGACACTTGACAAAAAAAAAAAAGAAATTTCTGCAGTCATGCAGCATTAAATTTCTAGCATTATACCTTGATTTTATAGATCATTTCTGTTGGTGCAATACCTTGCCAACAGCCTGCACATCGATTTGGACTGTATTCCCTGTAGAATACAATTTAAAATCAAGCGAATTATTTATTAAAAACAATACTTCAAAAATACGTATGTGAGAGGAGTTTAAATTGCTTAAACCAAGTCTGGATTAAATTGTTTGCAGAATTCTTTGGCAATAGTCATTGTTTTGAGTCTAAAGCGAAATTCAGAATTGAGCCATCAACTCATAAAATCTACTCAGAACTATTGCTACAAAAAAGACTTTTCAGATTTTGTCTCAGACTCTATTATAATTAATAAAAGTTACTCATAATAGTGTAGATGACAGTATAGTTGTCCACTCTTTTCGAAACATTTATCATAGAGAGGTGTGGAACAAACTGAACATCTAACACAATTTTCATGATACACCCAATCACGTATCTATAAAAAAGAACTATTTGAAAGATTTAAATTCAAAGGCTTTTAGAGCTTATTGCCCCTCTTTACTACAGTAAGTCATCAGTTGGTGAGTGCTGTAATTATGCTCGAGACATCGATTAATTATACTTTTCAAGATATTGCAAAATGTAAGGAAACTTCTGATAAAACTTTTCTTAAAGATTCTGTTAACAGGAAGCTGTAACTGATGACTGATTTGAAGCTTGATTTGAAGATTTGTTTGTTTCTTCGTTTGTTTTTTGTTTTTTTTTCTCTTTTTTAGACCTTTACTTATTGTCTTCCAAAGTCACCAGCAAATTTTATTTACTCATGTCATACTCATAAATCAATGCGACAACTTCAAAAAGACCGAGGATGATATTAATACAAAGTGAGGCGAGAACGTGCTTCATGAGCTTAACTAGGCCAAGAAAACTTATGTTGGCTAATGTTCCGGACTTTTGAAAGTCTGGCCAGCAGGCAAGTGATGGGAACCACTGATCCTTAGCACTGTAAACTTCTTGAGCAATAAATACATTGTCCTGTTAATCAGGTTGCATTAATTAGATGATTTCTACTGAATGAAATGTCTCTAAGCTATTTTCATACTAACATCGAAAAGGGTACCTTTGACATGAATTCATGTATGATCGGAAATTGGCACTGCTTGCAGATGCTCTAAAAATTGGCTTTAAAATTACTTTTTTGAAATGGCTCAAATTTTTTAGTAGTGATTGAAGGGAAATGAAGAAGAATTACATCAATTTTAGACTAAATAAAATTCATCGCAACGCGCAACACTTCAAAATGTTTGCATTTTTGTTGTTGGCATTACAAATACAAGTGTATTATAAATGCTTTTTAAAAGGCATCTTTCAAATGAGTGAAAACAGCAATAAAATGGTACTGTTACAGTAATTGGTACAACTTATTCTATCATTTTAAATTATTGTCAATTGTTGCCATAAACAATGATTATTGTCCTAAACTCTACCAAATTTATTTCTTATTGAAAAGTGATGCAAGGAATTTAATCATATAAAATAATGTAAAAATGCTAACATGAAGATATCAAAAAATAAATAAATATGTTGAATGAATTAACATTACTGATTATTAAACTACACAAATTGCCTAAATTATTTTTAAATATTTGAAATTACCAATTCAGGAAATTTGTAAAACTTGACGACTGCTTTTATTCTGGCCGAAAAATCTATTACTATTTCATGTTCCTCATTTATCTCATTTAAGCTATAATAAACTGTAGGATATTCTTTTTACTTTATCAAGAATTCTAAAGGAAAATGTCGAGAATTATTAGTTCGGCTTTTTAAAGTTTGTTCATTCGTCCACACATCAATTTGTTAATGCAAAAAATGCTTTAAGAATGTTCATGAAATTATTGAAGTGATCAAATTTTGATCACCTCCCAGAACTTTCTCTCTCCCCATCAGTTACCGTACTGCTGCCTGTTATACGACTGTAGAGGTAAACAAAGTGAAGAGCTAATTACAAGAGTGTTACACTTGGAAGTAATAAAACATAAGGAAGGACAAGGTAGGGCAGTTAATTTAAGTCATTTTTGTTACATCGATTTTTTGCTTCAAAAAAAAAAAGATGTGATACTTAAATAATACGAATCATTTTTGTAACAAAAGATATTTGATAAGGAGTGAAGTCGGTCACCTTTTCATCCTTCGCACATCTACCAGTGTTATTATTGTTGTCGTTGGTATCGGAATTAGTAACAGTGATTTCGGAAGTGATATCTGTTGTTGTGATAGCTGAGCCATTAGCTAAAGTGACCGGTTTTTCATCGTCGCAAGAATACATCCAAAGCGCTTCGAATGCGCGGATTTTGAAGCGTAATCAGTAGCACTGGAAACACGGAACAACCAGCTCGTCACATCATATGCTACGGTAAATTGTGTTTCCTTTGGTAATAGGGCGGGGTTAGATTTCTCATCCATACGTTCGGTTTTATCAAACTGTTTGCTAACTTGGATAAAAATGTGAACAACAGGTGATACCGCACAGAAAGAAACATTTCACTGTCATCCGAAAATATCTCGGGATATTTCTCAGTTTGTCTCCCGAAATACGCACTTCTTGCTGATCAAAAAACTGAATAATTGTATGTTTTGAGTTTTAATATGTAGTTTATAGTATACGATTAGAAAAAAAAAATGCATTCAGACTTTATTAATGTGTATTTCAATATGTAAAATTAAAAAGGATAAGCAAATTGTCATGTGTCCAACCCTCGAAATTACCAAAATGACATTCTCAGTATGAAGAGGAGTCATATACATACTGAGAACTGCCTTCATAAACTACTGTAAATGGTTAATGTCTGGAGTTAAATCTTTCAATTGTACCCATAACATTGCTATAGTATCCAACAAATCGCAACGATTAAATCGCAGTAGTCCCATTTATCTTAGAAGAAGCATTTAATCTAATTTAAAGCAAGAATTTAGGGCATTTTCCTTCCTGATGGCATGCATATATTATTGTATATCGTTTTCTAGCATTGCTATTACAGAGATTATTTTGATTTTGAAGCATCACTTCATCATCCAGAAACGTCACGTCATGAAACGTTTAAATTGAAGGTAATCGAAATGACAGTTACTTAATGTCTTAGATTTATTTAATCTCTGATAGTTTCATTTATGTAGCATGCAATTCTGAAGTTCATTCAATTTATCTTTTAGAAAAGCTCAGAATCGAAAAATTTTTCTTCCTAAATATAGATAATAACCATGGAAATAATCGATAAAAACACGATATAATAATGAAAATGAGAACAAAAATACTAAAAACAAGGAATAAATGAAGTGTGATTGAGCATATCGTCCTTCGAAAAAGAGTTAATTTATTTGCGGAAAGTCTAAAGCTAATATCAGTAGCAGGAAAGAGAGGTAAAGTTGCAATCGCTAGCTGTCAGATCAATAATGCTCGATCATTTATCGCCTTCAAATCATTTTTCTCAAATTCTTTTATCAATAATGCGCAGGAAAAAGTCCTTCATAACTATATTTTGTACCAAATTTTTGACTAAAGCAGCTTGCGAAGGTCGAGATCGAGATATTAACAATATGGTGCTCGTTAAGCTCTCATCTATAATGCATTGCTCTGATAGACATCAATGTTATAAGTCATTTAAAATGCAACGACATCACGGTTTTTCCCAGGTTTTCATGTCAATTTGTCACCACCGCCACATTATCCAGGCATATCAATATATTGCACGAACTCACCCTTCACCATCCAATAGCCAATTACCGTTCACTGAAATGTTCATCAATCATTTAGAAAAAGAAGAAATATTTTTCCATTTCTTTTTTCCTAAAATACATTAAATTTTTTCCGAAGTTTGATTCAAGCATTAAAATAATGTTAACGGATATCTTAAGAAAGGATGGCATGTCAAAATAAATGTATCCAAGAAGTGGAAAGGTAAAAGTTGAAAGAAGGAAAACAGTGGCATACATTTGGACTTTGCAGCTGCAAGGCATCGGATATTAGGATTAATTCTTCAGGTTTTGAAAATATCTCTTTGGATGAGATGGTTTGTTATCCTCAAAATCTTCAGGTTATCCCAATATCATTGTACTTATCTTGATCATCTGAATTCGAAAGCTACTGCCCTAACATTTCAACTTTTGAATTATCGGATGGAAACTATTGCAGATATTTGCAAAAAGGAAGTTAAAAGGTGCCGATATTTATTTGCCGTCATGTCCATTAGTTAAACAATATTGTTTCTGTGTACTAAACATGATCGTATCACTTGTTGCATGCTCAGAATAATACCTGCCAATCATGGGCGCAGTTGTACATCTGTACATTCTATCCAGTAACCCAAATCAATTTAACACGGTAAAACTGTCACTTCATCTATTAATTATTTATCCTTTCAGAATGAAAGAAAAATGAACCAATATTAGCATCTGCTTAATATTGATTCATTTTTCTTCATCTTTGTTTATTTAATTCTTTAATCTTTGTTTATTTGTGTTTCATTTGGGCAGCACTTTGAAATATTACTGAAATTTATTATGATGCAGACGTTTTATTTTGATTCCTTTATTTATTTCTGAAATTTTTTTTGATATTTGAAATGATAATGATAATGATAGTTTTTTGAACTTGAAAGGAGATGTCATGTACTCATCCATTGACACTTTCCCAGTTCAAATATTTAATTAAATCCTTTTAATTATAATAAATGGAACATTTAACTTAAGAAGCAAAAAGCATCCAATCTTCTTTTTTTAATTTCGGAAACTCAATTTCAATTTAAAATTTGTTAAGATTCAGAATCGAGCTGAAGTTGGAATCTGATTTTGAGTTGAAAGGAAAAGTTCGAAAATGTCTTTTTAGGAATGTAGTAATGTTGAGGCCCATTTTAGGAAAGCAAAGGAAGAGAAAGGACTATACGTTTGCTGTTATTAGTTACAGTTGAATTTACTTCTCCTAATCAGCTAATTAATCGTAACTGCTAGCACTGATAATCCAAACTTTGTAAAAACTTAATCTCACTATTTCCCGTCCTCTAATTTAAGATTTGCAGATGCAGCAGAAACTTTACCTACGACGGTATTCATGTTAATTGCTAATGGTCTAAGAAAAGATTTAGGTGGCACGAGTGCTAATTAGGTCACCTATTTTATACTTAAAGCCACAATGACGTTCGATATAGCATTACCTTTTCCTTACAATGATTAAAAGTCAAATAAAGGTGCAGATTGAGCATTCAGAAGATGATGACAACTTTGATCGTTATTTAACTCGCTGATTACCGTTGATTAATCGATAAGTGGAAACAATCTAGCCTGAGTCGATCAAGGGGTCAGTACTTTTCTGGTCATTTTGTTCATTACGAACCTGAGGTTTCTACAAAACAGATTTGTTATGGTCTCTATTGTCGATCATTTCTCCCTTACTATATTTCATATAAAAATGCTTTATTAATACTCACTCTTAATTCCATTCTTCCATGAAGTTTAACCTTTTCTGATTACATCAATAACCCTTAACCTTCAGGAAGGCATTGTTTAGTCATTCATGTCTTTTCGCTCTTCTTTATTTATATACCTCAACTTCGCTCTGCTTCATGCCTATCTGTCTCTTTATTGATATATAAAACATCACAGATACATCAATCTTTCCGCTTCTATTCTATTCCCGTCCTTATTTTATTCTATTCTGCTCTATTCTATTCTGTTCTATTCTATTCTGTTCTATTCTATTCTGTTCTAATTTTATTCGATTATTTCGCGTGTCATTTACTTTGCATAGAATACTTTGTAACGCTGCGTTTTGCAAACAGCAAACGGCAATTAGTGTTGGTATTAGTAATAGTAATATTATAATATTGCGGCACGCAGGAGTGCGGGCGTGTGGTGTATGTGTGTGTATATGTGTGTGTATGTGTATGTATGTATGTGTGTATGTGTATGTGTGTGTATGTATGTGTGCATGTGTGTATATATATAGCAGCGTTGTACTCAAGAACTGAATGTATTTTATCGATTTCTGATTTATATGTAATTGCATATGTGTGTATGCATGTGTGTATGTGTCTTTAAGTGACTTCCTGCTGGGGGAATTGAATTGAAATTGAATAAAAATGAGAGGGAAGGTAGTGTGCTCCAAGGGGACGCTTGCGCTGGGTTACATCGGAAATTGTAAAATTGCTGTTCCCGCTGTGTTGCCTTCATTGCTTCCCTCTATTATTTTGCTACATCGTCATCGATAAATTTAAATTTCAGATATTGGTCATTGGTCAGTAACTTCATACTATCTCACATCACACTTTGT
>NW_018108216.1:290889-302557 GCF_000183805.2 Loa loa | reverse complement strand
CATCGGTAGGTATACTGTATTGTTCATGTGATTCGTGTAATTAATAAAAAATAACAACAAGAAATGCTTCATTAATATCACCTAATATAAGCAGCTTGAATAAACTTGCAATAATATCACTTCCAGATTGTATCAACCATCTTCAGACATCGATCCGTGTGGTTTGTGTGTGTGTGTGTGTGTGTGTGTGTGTGTGTGTGTTGTGTGTGTGTGTGTGTGTGTTGTTGTGTGTGTATGTATGTGTGCATGTGTGTATATATATAGCAGCGTTGTACTCAAGAACTGAATGTATTTTATCGATTTCTGATTTATATGTAATTGCATATGTGTGTATGCATGTGTGTATGTGTCTTTAAGTGACTTCCTGCTGGGGGAATTGAATTGAAATTGAATAAAAATGAGAGGGAAGGTAGTGTGCTCCAAGGGGACGCTTGCGCTGGGTTACATCGGAAATTGTAAAATTGCTGTTCCCGCTGTGTTGCCTTCATTGCTTCCCTCTATTATTTTGCTACATCGTCATCGATAAATTTAAATTTCAGATATTGGTCATTGGTCAGTAACTTCATACTATCTCACATCACACTTTGTGATTTAAGGTTCCATGACGAGAATTATAGTGAATTATAGTGAGTGAGATAGGGCTTTCGTGATACACCAACGTAACTAGCATGTGTTGCGCAATGTCTGCTTGTTCGTGTATTCATTTATTCAATACTTCAGGCTTAGGACCAACTGAAGATTCGCAATTATGAATGTGAACATGTTCAGTGATATCAAAGACGAGTTGCACGGTCAAGAGCAGGATGTGGCAGAAGCAACAGCTACAGCAAATACTCTTGCTGATATTTCCACTCTCATAACGCAGCAGAGTAAGAATTATAATGATGGTAGACTTGGAATGACAGAATCGAGCGACAAAAGTTAGTTCATAACGTCAACCGTCGTTTATATTTCTCAAACATAGCATGATTATTACTATTTTACATTCAAATATTCAGTTTTTTTAAAGCTGAATCCTTCTATGTCTGCCTTTTTCACTCTCACTTCTGTTTTCTCCATCATTGAAACCCTTTGAAACATAAAATGCGTCGTTCGTAATTGATTAAGATATAAAAATCTTCGAAACTGAATAGTTTTCAGGACCAAGACGTGGTCGTGTGGCGGAACACCCGTGCTGGGAATTGGTGCAGCGAGTTGATGAACATAACTGCATGATTTGTAGAATATGCTCCAAAGTAGTAAAATGTTTGAATACCCGGAATGCAATGCAGCATTTTAGTAGTTGTCACCCACAGGTAGGTCAGCAACTTCTTTCTGAGGTGGTTGAATAGAGAAAATTGACTACTGACTATAGTGAGTGTAGGCACCTGAGCTCACGCTAACATTGGTTTCTTGTGGGGAAACAAGACTACTTTTTTAAATGTTAGACAAATGATTGAATAAGTTATTTTAATTCCTGTTGTGATCTGAGATTGTAAAAAAATAAGGGTATTTCTTATAGTATTTATTGCTGTTTAATTTCTTCCTGAAATTTCATTTCTCAAATTATATAAATGCGTACTATGAGTAGTTCTAGATTGCCGTTGAGCTTGATCAATCGTGGCAAATGAAGTTGCAACTCAAAGCTGATTTCAACCGCATATCTTCCGAAACCTCGTTATTTCGTAAGTCAACTTTGTTGTTTTATTGAGGGTAAAGCGCAGATATGCTATCCAGAGAGGTAAATGAATTGCACTGACTTTTGCAGAATCATAGAATTACTCTTAATTCTCTGTACTTGTGAATTTATTAAGATACTATCTCAATTTGATCTTCAGATAGAAGTATGTGGAAAAGGCGTGGTCGTGCAGCAGAACATCCCAGTTGGCGTTATTTCTGTCGAATTAATCGAAAAAGTTCCAATTGTAAGCTTTGTGGTGTGCATGTGGCGTATGCATGCTCTGGCAATTTGATGAAACACTTGAAGTCCAGACATCTTGCAGAATTTGCCATAACTCAGCGAGAATGGGACGAAATTCTCAAGGTTAGCTTTGAAGTTTACGGTAGATGGTTTGGGAAGCAGTATTAGAATTCTCTGAAATCCTGATGGAAATAGAAAATGTTGCCGTTCGATTCTTCCTTACGAAAGTATCTATATGCGAAAATAGTTTATTCTTTCAGTTTTTCCACTTATTTTACTTTCTTTCAAAATAAGGCCGACCACATCTAAAGTTTTACCATTCATTGGTTCCAGAGAAAGAAACAACTTTGCGAGTTGCGACTGAAGGTAAGTTCGAATGTATCCGGATCTGAAGAACAGTCACCATCAAACTTCTTATCTTACGATTATGAAGATGAACAGGATGAGGGCCTAGGTGGAGATGGGATCGAAGGAGAGGAAGATGGCAAGTTATTGAAATTATTTCCCTGGTGAATGAAATTAGTGACAAAAATGATGTGCTCTTAAGAATTTGTTAACTTTTCTTTCTTTTACTTTTGGTTGCCCTTTTCAGGTAACATGGAACTCTTCGAGCAGGGCAACGGGAATGAGAATGACGGTTCAGCATCTAATGGTATTGTTTTTGCCTAATATATTCGTTAAAATCTTTCTCTAGAGTGAAATGCATTTCAGATTCATTTCTATTATGAAATCCTCCTTTTTCATGCATAAATGTTAATTTATTAGAATCTTATAATCCCAGATGTTTAATTTTGTTTTTTTAGAGACTGATTCGAAGTTGGATGATTTTGATGGTCAAACAGCTGCTGACCAACATGATGCAACACTCGAACATTCCATTGCAGATGATACAAAAATAGCGGATGTTAGTGAAACGGCAAACAGGATTTTACAATCAATTGGGTTTTCATCTGATCTACCTAAATCACCTTCACCTGTCAATATTTATCATAGTTTTCCATTGAAACATTTTTATACCACTTACATATATTGTCAGTTTAGGGTAATTTCAAATGCATTATTTACTATTTTCTTTTTCTATTTTTAACAATTTTGCCTTACACTTAATTCGGATTTAGTCATTAAAGTTTGTTATAGTTGTTAGGATATCAAAATTACCGAATATACCAAGATATTACAAGTTGCTTTAACAACTCTTATAAAACCAGAAGATGGTTAAAAATGAATGTATTTCAGGGATTGCAACAGCAGGGGTCATGGCTTTCACAAACCTCTTTGGTTACGAAAAATGACGCATTTAGAAGGCGTATTAGCTTTTTCGGTAACTTATAACTTTTTATTGATTTTATTTTCTCTGATTTATTTATTTCTAGATTTAAAAAAAAAAATATATTTGAATTTCTTTTAGGAAGTAGTCAACACTTTTTTTGCTTATTTACCACGCAGTTCAGATCCTGGAAGGAAGAAAGACCTTTGTATCAAATGGAAATGACGAAAGGAGGAAGCGCATGATTTTATTCTCGAAATATAAACATTTTTTATCGAAAATTCGATTTTCCTCCGAAATCACCGTAATAATATTACTTTTTCAGTAAACGGATTGGCAGAAGATTTGGTGTCATTCCCAATGGAGAAATCATTGTTGTGTATGCGTCAAATCCGAAAATACATGGATGAGAAGTTGATTGGACTGGAAGGAAGTATACAAAATTCAGAAGTAGACACCAATATTACTTAATAATCTTTCTTTAACAAAATTATATGTCATCTAGCTGTAATTTATACGTTAAATGCTTGTTTAACTAATTTCTGAACTCATTCGAAGTAACTTAGTCCTAATTATATATATATATATAGCTTGTTTTGCGTACAGGGAAAGTTAAAGATAAAGAACTCTGATCAGGCAGCTGACTATAGGGATATAAATTTACAAATATATTTTCGAAAAAGTATCTTGGATGGTAGTTTTGTTGGTAATGTGATATGAATTTGTGTGATTTTTTATGAATTCAATTAGACGTTCTTGATTGTCTATTTATTGTTTTGTGGAAACTTGCATTCTTTGTGATGGTATTTGTTGAATATTTGCATGGTGCCTGATTATGCTGTATTTTGAACGGTTTTCACTGAATCACATCTATCTAATAATCCTTAAAGAAACTATTGTAGTCAAATATCAAAATAGAGCTTCATTATCCATTGCTTGCGATATTGTTGTCAAGTTGATTAACGGTGGGATATTGTAAATATAGCATGCTACACATACCATTACCTCAAATATATTTTATATTATCTTCGTATTTACTGTAATCTCAACTTTTAATGATTGAGTTTTTGTATAAAACTTGTAGTATTCAAGTCAGATTCTATGAATTTTCGAATTTGTCGGATCCAGTTTTCTCCGTCGAATTCATTCTTTTGTTATAATGTAAAGTCCTCGGTTTTTATTGTAATGCTTTAAACGTGCTAAAATTGAAAGTGAAACACCTTTGGATGGAATGAAATTACTGTTGTTTTATGATAGTTATAAATTATGACTTTGCATGTGCATATTTGCAAATTACCAACACACCAAAATAGGAAGGGATGATGAGCGCTTTTGGTGGATAGTAAGGAATATACGAAGTTATTATAAGTTGCTCTGGAAAGTAGTCGTTAGCGGCTTTTCATTGATTACGGTTACTTCCATTTCTTTCCAAATTTCTCAAACAACATGAGTTAGTGCTGTGTCCGTTACTGCTGTTGAACAATCGTAATTCAATGCTGGAGTAGTGATTTTCACGCCGGCTAGCTATTCGGGCCGCAATTATGTGTCTGGCTCTGGCTGGTGTTATGTTGTTGCTCAGATTACTGGCTGATTTCATTGATTCCGGCAGCAGTATTGTCTGGTCCCACGTCCTATTTCTCTATCAGTTATACAATCAGACTTTGAATTTTAGCCCACGACAGTTCTAATCTCCATTCCTTTATTTTCCGCAGAACACAGGTTATTAGCTCGATCGCAATGCTAACTATACAGAGGTCTTCATAAATACCGAGCATCGAGAATTACTGCTTACTGCAGTACCAGAAATCTGTTTGATGGATCTCGGTCCAAATAATTTTACTTCGCAACAGCAAAATATTGATTCTGGTGCCTTTGTCATCAAGCGGGACCCTGAGAAAACGTTCGCCTTAGTGGAAGCGACAGCAACTGCCAGTGCTTTGGCAGATATATCAGCTATAATATCACAACAATTTACCAGTCAAAGCGATAACTCTGAAGATGGTTGGTTGCCTTACATTATATCTTCAATCAATCTCTACAACTACCTTAACTGTCCATTGTGTCCTTATGGACCGTCGTAGTGCCCTTAGAAGAGTTTACGGTTCTAACCAGCCAACTGGCATCATTTAATTTGCTCTTTTATTAGACTATCGGTGATGTTATTTCGTAAGCGAATCATTTCAAGCAGTTTAGAACAAAAAATAAAGGAATTTTCCTCTGCTCGAAACTTGTATTAATATAACTTTAAAAGAGAGAAAAAAAAGTCCTCAATTTAATGGTGAAATATTTCCTTCTTAATTACTTTTTCCGGGTGCTTTGTTTTGCCTCTGATGCAAATATTTTGAGCTATTTCTGTTAACGCAACATCTACAGCGGAAAAATATTGCCTGAATTTTTTTCTCGGGACGATTCACTATCATCATAATATTGAATGATCGATCATCCGTATATCAGGAATTCCAGGAGCTAATCGTGACCCAGATCATCCATGTTGGGACTATATGCATAAATCTGATGATCTTGATTCTATGGTTTGTCGTGTCTGCACACAGTTGTTCAAACCCATCGATGTTCAAAAAGCTATGGAGCATTTTATAAGTTGTCATCCTCAGGTGTATTTTTTATCTTTTTTAGCGCTTTTCGCATACAAAACAAACAGGTGTTAATTTGGAAAGTAAAGCGCATTTAGTTAGTCTTGGTGATTGATTAATGAATTTTTATGTTCTCTGTAGAATTCGAGAGTGATTTTACCGTAGTACAGCAAGAACTTATTCCAGCTTCTACTATACTAAGGCAGAATCACTCGCTCAGATTGGGGATAGGTGAGAATAAGAAAAAACCTGGGGGATATTGAAATTGAAAACAGGGTTATGTCACAATGATGCGGTCATCTTTTTTTCTTTGATCTCATCTGGGATTGCTGCAAAACATTTTAATCTTCATAGTCAAGGGAGTCGACGCAAACAAAGAAACGGAAGGAATAGGTCTCATTTCTGCAGTGGTTTTATCTAAATTTAATAAATTTATCAACTTATAATAGGAAGTCTGTTGTGGCTGTCACAATTGGATGTACCTAACATACAGGGTTCATGTGAGCGGTATAGGAAGACACTTAAAGAGGAATAATAAATGCTTATGAAATGGAGTATAGGTTAAGATTTATAGGCTGTTGTCAGATCTTTTTCCCATAAACAATGGACAGGAATTTCCAGGAATCGAAAAAAAAAAACCTTGCACTCACCGTTATGCTGAGACAACCTATTAAATTCAGTCGTAATTTCGATAAATTTATGTTCAACCTGACATGTTTTTGTCTTTCTTTATGCAGTCATTACGAGTTGTGTATTTCACTTTTAAAATTGATTAGCTCTCCTCCTTTCTATTTTTTGTTTTTCCTTCGGTTCTTACCATCAACTGGGTATGGAATTTGATTTTAAGACATTTTAAAATAATAAACCCTGCGTCACTGTTAGATTATTGAGGATAACCTCATCTAGAATTCCCAGACTCAAAGTTGGATAAGTTCGCTTCAGCTGAGAATATTGTTCCATGCTAATGTTCTTTAACTTGCTATCGGTAGGAATAAATGCGAAATCTTGTTCTTCAGATCGCAACCGAGCTCGAACAGTCATGGCAGATGAAATTACAGCTGAAATCATCAGTTAATCGATCAGCTGATGAGCCGTTATCGTCCAAAGAAGGTTCTGAAAGACGAGGCGGACATGGAACTGAACATCCATGTTGGCGTTATTTCACCCGTAATCGAAAAAGCGCTGATTGTAGAATGTGCGGCACACATGTTGCGTACGCGTGCTCTGGAAATTTGATGAGGCATCTGAGATCAAGGCATATCTCTGAATCTGTAATTACTCAAAAAGAATGGGAGGAAATTCAGAAAGTTTGCTTTTTTGATTTTTCAGTTAGTATCGGAGTAGTCTGTGAAATGGCGAATGAAATGATGCTATTTTCGTTTTTGAATCACGAACAAATAACAGTTTACTAGTACTAATTGTTTACTAATTGTTTTTAAACTTTTTTTCAGTACACGATAATTCCTTTATTTTCTTTAGGATGTGCAGAATTTTTCCACATCGTATAAAAGATTTTTCTTTATGGTCATAGCTTGATAACTATCGGAATCCAAAATTGTTTAATTTCCTTGTATTCTTCTTTCCAAAATACTGTCGTGTCATTTTCTTGATTGATGCCTACTCTTGCTGAATGGCAATGATTTTGCAGCTTTCTCAGTGCTCTTCAAACATTGATAAATTTTTAATCCTTACTAGAAACCATGGATTACTTTCATGTCCAAATGCTCACGGACTGTTTTCAGTTCACTTAAGTGGCGGGATGACATTATGTTAAATTATTATAGAAAAAGTGGCAAAATATATACTTATCAGTAAGAGAAATACTACAAGCCGGAAGAAGCTGTGTAATATAATTTTTTCAAAAGGACATAAGTTAGTAATTGTCTGTTCTAAATGAACTGTTTGAAACCATCTAAAACTATCTCTGTAAAACGATCTTGCCACTCCTTAGTTTACATTAGATTTTATTATTCAGAGAAAAAAACAGCTGTGTGAACTAAGAATGATGGCTACTGCAAATGCTTGTGGTTCGGAAGAACAGCCTCATTCAAACGCCGTTTCATATGCTTATGTTGATGAGGAACAAGATGGAAGTATGGCCGGGGCTGGGGAAGAGTATGATGGTATGTACAATTTATGACTTTAGAAATTATTTCGAGAAAGGCAAAGTAAAGAATAATAAGATTTTTTTATCTTTTCTGATATACTTTCAGGAATTGTTGAAAATGATGAGCAGAGGTACAGGAAAGAAAGCAGTGTTTCCTCATCAGCTGGTAAGTCTTCATGTAGATTTCGTTCATAATTATTAAATATTTAGAGATCGGAGAGGTTTATATTCAAGTATTTTTGTTTCAATACTCCTGTATATTTATTTGACTGGGTTAACTATTCAGATTGTGAAAATTTCATGAAATTCATAATTTGTATTACGTAACGATTTAATAAATGTCAAGGTACAAGAAGCAGGCCCTCCTAATTGAAAGACTTGCTTCGCTTCATTCTCTTGGTCTTAACTATGAAATGCATCATCTTTTATTTCTTTTACATCTTTCATTTTGCTTTTTCACTTTTTCTTTCTGCGGTATCTCGCTTAAGGACTAAACATTTTTATGAGCGATTTTGATTTCATTTTTATTAAAAGTTATAAATACATGATTAGGTGTTGCTATTATATCTTGGTGGTTCGTTAGTTTTCGTTGACAATTAATTATACTCTTAATTGAAGGCTTTGCTTTGCTTCATTCTCTTGATCTTAACTGTGAAATGTTCGAAACTAGAATATCAAAAACGTTTTTTCAGCAAGTGATGTAAAAGTGAACGGTGGCAATGATACTGCTGCCAGAAATGCACAGTCATTTGCTGGCGCGCACACATCTTTTGAAGGAATATCTCCGGTATAGTTTTGGAAATCACAGTTTTAGATATTTGCATTTGCACTGATTTTCTTACTGATGTAATAAGCTCTAAATCACTTTTAATGCTCTTATAGAAACACCAGCAAAATTCCGGTCCTCTGGCTGGTGGTGGTCGTTCTCGGGCTCTCAGTACTGGAAAAAATGCAGCTTTTCAGAAGCGTATAAATTCTTTTGGTAAGCCATTCTGTAAAAGGATTTTCTTTGTCGTTTTTCCGATGCAGATTCAAGGGGCAGGGTCTGAATTCTGGATAATTCCAAACAAGCATCATCTTTTATGTTTAAAATTCGAAGCAATTTAATTTCTGGCTTTTCAGTTAACGGACTCGCGGAAGAATTGTCGTCATTTCCAATGCAGAAGTCATTGGTCTGCATGCGACGAATCAGAAAATTCATGGATGAGCAGCTGCTCGAATTGGACGAAGTTACTCAAATTTTCGAAGATGATGCTGGTATATCATGACAATTTAAAGGCATTTTTTGTTCCATTTGAAAACGTTATTGCTTTTATGATAAAGGGAAGCGCAACTATAATCAAAGTAGATAATTGTTATGTATCCTTTATATCAGCTTTACATTATCTTTTGTATTACACTGAATGGCTGATCTCAAATATTGTTATGATATTTCATGTATGAATGATTGATATCTAAGGATCTTTTGACGCTATCATTTTGGCATCTAAATTTAGAAAACCTTGACTTAGAAGACAGAACACGTATATAGTCGACAATATGCTAAGTTTCTAGAAATTTATAAAATATGCAACATTTTATAGAATGTCAAGATGATATTTGAATTCTCGTTGAGACTATTACAGACCATATGGCTGAATATTGATAAATTTTGGCTAGTTTGCCATTAGTTATAGTTTTTTTTTTTGCTATTGGTTATACTATATTAAATCTTCAGGAAATTCTTGAGCATGGATTTCATGTTTTGTTTCTTGTTTCATCCGACTGCTGAAGTCTTTGTTCCTATGCTAGTCTTTTTTTGGGATAGATTTTTTTAACTGGCGATTAAATCAAGCTGCTGTTGGGCCGTTTAATTGTTTTTCTGCGGTTCTTATAGCATTTAGGTCTTCTATCGGAAATCTCAGTTCTTTTATTTGAATAATGTCTGTCTTTGTTTGTACATATCGCTCCTCTGAACTACATTCAAATTTGTATATTACTGTTTTTTCTGTTACTGTAATACTGTATTTGCTCGATTTTTTAAGATGAATTAAAAGAGTTCTTCGTGATAGTTTCACTTTGTAGTCGCGATTAACTGCATACTGAGTTAATCAGGTAGGACTTAGGTTCATGATTTCAATTTTATAGCAGAAATGGAGCATAAAAGAGGTATAAAATTTGTAGTGGAGGCGTGTGGGAAGTGGAAAATGCAAAAATTTTTTTAAATGCTATCAAAAATGCATGTGGTGGTTGGACCATATGGAAATTTCCTGATACCGTTTTGTCGTCCTGAGCTTTTCATGTAGGGGTGTTATTCAGCAGTTCATGACTGTGACCTTACTTAAGCATATTCACCTTTCAAGGGGGATATTCAAAATTCCTTATTGATCAGACCGCTTCTTGCTTTGAAGTTTGGGTAGCTTCTTGTACGATATATCACCACTGAGACTGGAGAAATTTGAAGCTTAATGAAGTGTCTAGTCGTTGCGTCTCAACTCTGACAAATATATGAGAAGTAGACTGAATTTTGCATAAATTATCCACGGTGAGACGTACGATCTGTGCTGTATTCTCGAGGGAATGATTCATGACTTGAAGGAAGGAAAACATAACAACAGCCTGAAATATTAACATATCTTCCATCTTACGCGGCATCATTTGCCCTACAATTATTATCTACTGAGTGTATTAATGCGAAAGGATCCTTTGGTTACTCTCAAACATCATCTCAGTTATTTTTCGGAGTTCGACTATGTTTCAACATTTAAATGAACCTAAACTCATTCATATTTTGTTTCTTGGCTTTTGCTTCGATTTTCTTCTTAATATTAACTTTGACCTAATCAATTTGAATCAGGCTATATTGATGTAGATTTTGTAGAGAACTAAATATAAATGGGTTTATTGCCCCATTTCACGTCCAATCCATAAAAGATAGAGAGAGAAGAGGGTAATGTTTTCCTCTGCCTTCCACAAACAAAGAATAATCTTTGTCAAAGAGAGAAGTAGAAGTAATTCTGATTTCTGGAATTTTGAATTTGGAATTTTAAATTCACAGTTGACTTTTTGATTCAAAATCAGAAGCATTTCTTTTGAAGATTTCAGTTCGAATAAAGAAGAGAATTACAAATGGGAAAGTTCGTATGCTAAGTTTATTAATTGAATCTTTTTGCAGGCGTCGTCGACTCCCGAACGATCTATTTTTGACATGCGACAACTTAACCATTTTGTTTTCCCACCATCCTTGGTTATTCTTTTAATATCAGATTCAAGTTAAAGCTTCTGAAATAACGAAAAATTTATTGTTTACATGAAATGAGATATCGATAAGTTCTTTAAATGTATTGCAAGTGAAAAAAAACACAATGTAATTGTGTTTACCACTTTGTGCTACTTTTTTTTGAGAGGAATTTGATTTCCATCTTATCATTCGAATTTAAGTGCCATGAGGAGATGTTAAGGATAATTAAGGAATGATTCAGGGATCAGTGACAATGAGTCATATTTTCCATCGTTCCAGAAATGTCGCCTAAGTATTATAAAACGTGAGGTTCGTCAATCACTAGCAAATGAAAGTGAGCGAATCGATGATGGCTTAATTGATCGATGCGTTGAAGTTGGTGTTGGAGCAGTTGGAACTTCAAGTCCTGTTCAGTTGATAGGTGTCGCATACAATCTCTACAAGCAACAGCTCGCGGTAATTCCATGAATGGATTCTATTTCAAAGACATATTAGGGGAAACAGAATATTATCATTTATTTATTTATTATTATTATTATTATTATTATTATTATTATTATTATTATTATTATTATTATTATTA
>NW_018108216.1:283666-290440 GCF_000183805.2 Loa loa | reverse complement strand
TTATTATTATTATTATTATTATTATTATTATATTATTATTATTATTATTATTATTATTATTATTATTATTATTATTATTATTATTATTATTATTATTATTATTATTATTATTATTATTATTATTATTATTATTATTATTAATTATTATTATTATTAATTATTATTAGTTACTATTAGTATACTTTTAAATTTAAAATTTTTCTTCATGAAAAACAGAGATTGCTGTGATGAGAGGTGAGAAGAAAGATTTTACCTCTTTTTTCACATTTCAGTCGAGCGATCTTGAAAAAGAACGAGCAGGACGCAAGCATTTCGCTTTAAAATTTCTGGATGAAACAGTGGCTGAAGCTGATCGAATTTTCTGCTACATTATGTATAAACTGCCTGATGGAACAGTAAGTGCTAGTTTGTTTCAAGAGGACAAATTCGCGAAACACCTGCGTCTTCAATTGGCAATCAGGCCAATATACCACTCGATTCTGGAAGCGACTTTAGAAAATGTTGCTTTCTAAATTTATATAGTAAATTATTGATGTTAGAATTGAAAGGTGTCATCCTTCGGACTTAAATAACTTGGCCTTGTTTTTCTGAGCCTTACTTTTTGATGGTGGTTTTTTCACGCTTTGTACAATTACACTAAGGTTTGGTACTTTGAACTATTTACTTTTCATCAAATTATGGCAGAGACCACTACAGAATAGGAGTGGCAAGATTTTTTTTTTGGCAATGTAGTGGTGAGTTGAATGAGATATTCGAATTTAATTAATGAAAATGCATGCAAATTTTACAGCCAACACCAACAAAGAAAATCCGTGAAGTTGTAAATGAAACAAAATGCGCTGATTTGGAGGAATGGAAAGAAAAAGCATACTCCACTTTTGCTGCAATACCAGCAGTAAAAGTTGATGTAAAGATTGTACTTCAGGATCTCTACATTGCATCGTTGCGCTCGCTCACTCATAATGATTTTCACATGTTGAAAGAGAAAGATGTTTGTTTTAAATACTTCAATCGATATGAACTCCTGTATCTATCAATTGTCTATCTCCTAAATCTTCGAGGAGACTCCTGATGACAAGCGATGAAATCACTAATTAAAATATAATTTCACACTAATTTATGCAAGTGTAGAAATGACGTCACTTGTGGGAGTGAATCAGGCAAATGGAATATAATTACTCGAAGCTGTGATTTTTTAAACTTGTTCCTCTCGTGAAATTACATATTACTTTTTAGATTGACTGTTTGGTGGTTTACTCGGAATTCCTGGATTTCGGGTTTAACTTGAAAGGTTTGCTTCCATTGTTCGATGAAGAGACAATGATCATTATCGAGAATCCTTCAATTCTTTCAATTTCAATGGATGTTTTCGCCCGAATACACAAATGGCGATGCAAGGGTAATTGTAGGGAGATGGAGTATTATTATGAGATGGCATAGTATAAGCAATAAAATGTTACAATATTATTCATCATTAATACTAAAGAACAATTGGGTTGACCGTGGATATGTATTAAATGGTTTTCTTTTTTTGAAATTTTTGGTGTTTTTGAGTAAAAAATTCTGCTTGCAATGAAGCAATGTACCAGTAAGTTGTATGTTACTGAATGTTTTCTTAAGTTGTTATGGAAAGCTACTGCGTCATTCCTATGTGATTACAGAATCACGTGTTTGCGTTGCATGCGATACGGATGGATTAACTATCTCAGGTTTGGTCGTGGCACGTTACTTATCACTTTCCACTCGATGTAGTCATGAAGATGCAATTAAAGCTGTCAAAATTTCCCATGAATCCTTCTTTCCACTTCCATATGCTCAAGGTGATTTCCTCAATGCCGAATTTGAGGTATTTTGTTAACTTTTTAAAAATGAATCCATAATAATAAGTGCTGAAGTTACTCGTTTGTTATGTGGAAGCAGCGTATCATCTACTATCATCTGTTTTCAGGACAAGTTAAATTCATCCAATGATACCATAATAAAGCTTATCTTAATATTGCTTGTGGTTTTTTGTATGCTGCATTTCTCCTTATTGCAACTTATATATAGTATTTTCAGGAAGAAGAAGCGGATCAGTTCGAACTCCAAGCACCATCGTCTGACTCTAAGAAAAATTTCGATCGTTGCATGCTTCAGAATTGCATTCGCGTTTATGGGAACTCATTATGAAGTGAACATTTGATTACTTATACTAAAAAAAAAAATTAGATTTGGTACGTGTGTCAATCCTTCTAAATTTAAACTTTATGCAAATTTTTGCACTTATTATTAAATCTGAAATGCAAAAATCTAAATGTGTTTACATTATCGCTGGTATGCGAAACTGCAAATGTCGTACAAATATTGGAGCGGTAAGTTGCGGAAGTGTATTTGCAATTACATTTACAATATGACAGTGCATTTAGAATGACACTTTGAGTGTAGATCATGACCGCTCTCGTGGTATTTTTTGCAGGCCTCGTGTTATTAGTATTGGGGAAATGATCATTTGGAAGCCATTCAGTTTGTGACGATCACCGATTTGAGATCTGCTTGCTAAGATAGCTCAAACCTTTTATTATTGAATTTCCACTTACGGTTAACTGTCATTTTTTTATAAATATTTTTCTTGTATTTTGATGGAGCGTGAAATTTTTATAGTTTATCCGTTTTCATGTATCCTTGAATGAGGCATCGTTTTCACTGTAATAAAACAGTCTGAGCACTGTATATTATTTTTATTTTAAGTGACCTTCATAACTGAAATATCTTCAGTTGTTTCAGTTGTCGATCGTTTTGAAAGATCGCGATATTATGAAATGATGAGGAATAAAAAATACAAACATATATGTTTGTGTAATTTATTCTGAATGATATTGACCATTACTACAACTCAAGATAATTGGTTCTTGACAGTGTCAACCAAATTCGAATTTGCAAGATGCAGTCGTTTCATCAAAGGTTAAGCGGCGGTAATTCATATAACCGTACTGATTCGTAGCGTGCAAGACCATCGATGTGATTAGTTTCGTGTACTAACGTCGTTTACAACTTATCGAAAGGACTTGTCTTCCCTTCTTTATCTGTTGCTTTTGACTGACGAATGGAAATTTGCATTTAAAATCTTTTTTCGATTGAATTTGCTGCCCATTCTCCAAGTATTTTTCGATTTTATGCAATTTTGAACAAATGGAAGTTAAGTATGAATATTTTGCATCTTAATCCAATAACTGGGATATGAGCTGCTCCCGTGTCCAATTTTTTTATTTTAGGAATGTCCCTCTTTCTGGATGTCTCTTTTGTCGTTAAAAAAAGGTTCAAAAATATAAAATGGACACTATATAAAATGAAGCTCGTTTTGCGTAAGCTTGATTAAAATGCCTAGCTTTGATTCTGATGATATAGTACATAGAAATATTATGCTACTAACAAGTTGATATATGCGACACCTATTTCCAACTAGGATACTCCGAAAGCAATTTTTTTTTCTTAAAGTTGGTGAGATGGATTTTGAATAGTTTGTATTCGAAATGCGACCTAGTTTGATGTGAGAGACTATCTTGACTCTTTCCATGAAGTCATCTAATCTCAAAAATATGGAGAAAAGTTCTGCAACAAATATATGTTACTGTGCAAGAACAAATAAAAAAATGAGTCAAATTACAATCAAATGAAACATGTCCATTGTTCAGAGGAAAAAAGTTGGAAAGGATGGCCCTTAGTTGTGATTTTTAAACATTTCTTCATTTTTTTAATCAGAAACTATATCTTTTTAGAAGTTTTTTCATGCTGTCAAAATGTTTTTAGTGGTAAAAAAAAGTGCCGTTATCTTTTGGTTGGAATAAATGCATTTGTAAACAAGTATGGTAGAATGAAAATTCATTTTATTTATTTAAAAACTATGCTACATGACAAATAATGTTTCTTCAACCAAATTCAAAATAAAAATCACACCTCCGAACTCTACAACATTCTGTTTTTGTTTCCTCCTTCCGCAATTTGTAATTTAAGTTGAAAAATTTTCATCAGTGATCGCCACATTGCTACTTGAGCAGTTGCTTCCTTTATTGATAATCCATTGCCTTGATCAGAATGTTGCAAAACTTCCAGTTCCTTATTGACACGGCTAATTTCCTTCTGTAAATGAATGTATCCGTATAATTGAAGTAGGACCATTCATCGTTCATTTTTTTAAAGTTTAGCTTTTTTGAAAAAGAAGCTCAATTCATAAATAAATTTAAAGTACCGTATTCCTTTTCTGCTTGCAAAATTTTGATTGCAGTGCAAACAATTTTCTTAACAACCAACCTCTATTTGATTAACCAGTCTTAATCCTTCTTGTCTCAGCTTCCCCGAAATGGTTTTCATTAGTTGAAGTTCGATTCCAGCACGAAAAATCTTCCGCTTCTTCGTAACCATTTCATCTTCCATATTCCTGATATTCTAAAAAAAAAGTTGCGAAATTCGTTATACTTTCTGAATTTTTGGTTCAACTAGAACGACAATGAAACTCAATGATAGCTATTTATGAGTAGAAAATAGATTTTTGATAAGCTTTAAGAAATGGTAAAACACGTGACAAGAGAAACCTCCTCAACTTCCACAAACGCATTTTCAAAACTTGCTTCAGCCGTTTCATAATTTCGTTTTCTCACATCGAAACGTTCCGTGGCATCCTCAATAAATCAGATGTATGTATGCTTTGGAGGGTTTAGAGTTTAGTAAAAGATTCAAAAGAAAGAAAGAATTGCTAGTGCTTTGAAAAGAAAGCAAATATTTCTAAGCACGATACAGCCTAATCATAGGCACAAAAAGTGACTGACCAACATGCTATTTATCCATCATTTCTCTTGACAGGTCAGTCAGATTACACTAATCACATTATAAATTGCTTCTTGCACCGTAAGGTAATATTTTTAAATAAGAAGTAATATTACTTGTTATAAAGTCAATCACTAAAGGATAAGCCATCTTGCAGTGAACAACCATTCATTTCACCTACTCTAAGTAAATTAAAAAAAAAGACGAAGCATTATTACAGCAAGATGATTATTTAATTCAGTGTTTGATTGTCTTAGTGAATCAATTGCTGTTCTTTTTAAATCCATTTGTTGATTTGATTCACTGATCATATCCCGCAACTTTCCACATCATCTGTCTCTGGTTTTGCAATTTCATATTTTTCGTCATAATTTGCATCACGTGCTTTAATTATCTTCCCGCCACTTTCTTCCTTAAAATGAAAAATCATAAAAAATATGATTGATTGCAAAATAAGGATAATGAAAAAATAATGAAAAAAAAAATTTTTATTAACGACGTGGACAAGTAATAATTGGTAAGATTTCGATCATCGAGAATCGCGGCTTTTCATAAGTGGCCGAGGAATGTTTTTAACGTAAAAACAGAGCACCTTCCTCATTAATTATGAATATATTCAAAAACCGATAGCTAACTATTTTCAGCCTAAGTTTGTTCCACTGATTTGTAAGGATATCTGCAGTGCGCGACAGTACAGCGTGTTCACTTTTTAAGTCACTCATTTCAGCATGCTTTCGCTTGTAATTTGACGTTTTAATACGTAACTTGTTGATGTAATTCTTGAACTGTAAATATTAAAATTATAAAAAAGAATCCACTTCCTGCAAAATGGTTTTAAAAAGTTTCTAATGCAAAATTCATTTTTCTTTTTGCAAATCCCAGAAGTGTTTATTGGTTTATATTGAATATGTCTCACGGCGTAAATGTGATTTCATGTTAGTCAAAGTTACAAAGTCTTTAAAATGAAGTTTCCCATCGAAATTTACGTAAGCATCATCACTCGACTATCTTCCTATTATTTTATTCTAAGCTTCAATCGTTGAAAGTAGCAAACAAAGAGTAAACCTGCGTGGTCGTAATCACAAAATCTGTGCCGCCTTTTTCTTTCAAGTTATTTTTCTTCGTTTCCACCATATTCATGATGTTTTGCAATTCCAAACTGTAAAAAATTTCCCATGAAATTTTAAAACACGAAAATCTCTCTCCTTGGTTCAGTAACAAACAAGATGAATCAAACTTACAAGACAAATAAAGTCAACAAGAGCAATCGAACAGCCAATGCTTGGTGACGGTGCTGATACCACTAGAATTCCGAAGGAATTCAATAAGGTCATATGGCATATGACCTTATTGAATAAAAGTCAACAATTCGTTTTAATTCTTAGTAACTTACTTTTGGGAGAAAAGGGAAGGAAAGAAAAGATTAACAGACAATTAAAAACTTATCTAGTTCGTATCAATTCAGTTTAAAATATATACCGCGCCTCTTGCAGCTTTTCAACCAGCTTTGCTTTTTTCTTATAAACAACTGATGCCTGATGCCGATAAATTGATAGCTTATCTGTGTTCTCGTCTTTACGATTACGTTCATTTACCAGTTCCATAATTTCCTGGTTCATTTTTTCGATCTAAACAACCTTAAAGGTAAGACATAGTTATTTCATAGTTTAGCATATGTAGAATTTAAAGATAGGGAACATATTACTTTCTGTTGCAATTCAGCGATATCGTTTTTGTCCATAGCAGCAACATCAACCACTTTCCTCAAATCAGCAATAACTGCCCTTTTTGCTTCAATTTCTTTCGGCAATTTTTCATTAACCATATAATGATTCGTTTCCATTTCTTCCTATAATTTTAGAACATAATGTTGACAAAATAATAATTACATCATTTGAAATTAAGATGGTAGATCGTTACCATCAAATCGATAATGCTAACTATATTCGAGTGTGGTGCAATCAAACTTCAGAG
>NW_018108216.1:269492-283474 GCF_000183805.2 Loa loa | reverse complement strand
AAGACATAGTTATTTCATAGTTTAGCATATGTAGAATTTAAAGATAGGGAACATATTACTTTCTGTTGCAATTCAGCGATATCGTTTTTGTCCATAGCAGCAACATCAACCACTTTCCTCAAATCAGCAATAACTGCCCTTTTTGCTTCAATTTCTTTCGGCAATTTTTCATTAACCATATAATGATTCGTTTCCATTTCTTCCTATAATTTTAGAACATAATGTTGACAAAATAATAATTACATCATTTGAAATTAAGATGGTAGATCGTTACCATCAAATCGATAATGCTAACTATATTCGAGTGTGGTGCAATCAAACTTCAGAGTATGCTACACAAATTAGTTCAAAATAGATTTAGATATAAATCGTTAAAATATTCTTATCCAGCTGTGGTTCAGGTTTCTCGATTACTGTTAGCTAAGGCAATGTGGACTTGGCTTGAGAAAGTTATGAGAGATCTACGTGCTTTCATGCTAAATAGTCAACGCAGCACTTTATCGTTCGTTGTTCATCGTGAAGAAAAGCAATTAACCTTCAGAGCTTTCATTCTTCTCGTCGGGTCAACATTTTCACCAGCTATCTTCACTTCCTCAAGTGAAATATTCAAACGTTGTAACTTCTGGTCGCTGAATAAAATCTGAAAGAAGCTTAGTACTAATTATAACTTCTTGAATTCTTTCATTGCTTCCACAATCTTCAACAATATCGAGTTCGTGCATTCGAATCATTTTTTGATCAACAGTTAACAATACGATATTTTTAAGGATTCCACGGAACTATAGAATATTCGCGTTTCTATTATTCAGAACTAAAAATTTAAATTAGAACTTTCTATAAATTATAGTGCTTTGAGAACTTATTTATTGACTTTTGCTAACTTCTAAAACTTCTTCAGAATAGTTCCCACCCGAGAAAATGCATGATTAGTTTTTTGGATTTCTTAATTTCTTAGAGAAATGTCCGCAAAGTAGGGAAAATTGAACATGTTTCCAATTATTCATTGTGTAATGTCAATGGTATTATCGTAGCTTAAGAAAGAAAAAGAAAACATTTTTAGATTTTCATTGAGAAGAATACAAGCCATAAAGTATGAATACTTTCATATTTGTTTTGTGCACCTCCTGCATTTCCCAACAAACATTTAAACTCATTGGAGGATATAAATTTTGCATGGTTTTCCACAAGGTTATTTTTTGCTGATGCCCAAATTTCATCGCTTTTACTTACTTGTTTTTGAGGACTATTTTGGTTGTTGTCGTATTTCGTTATTATTTTACCATACTTCTATTAAAAACTAAATTATGATCTAGGGAAATGTCGGAAAAATCTAATTAGATATAATTTATTCCAAAGTTCACTGTTTTCGAATGTGTTAGCAATTCTTTTCGTATTGTCAAATTACTTTTTCCTATTCAAATGAATCGAATAATTTATTTGAGGGAATTGTCACAATAATTCCTATCATAATAAACCACAAATTATGATGACATGAAAGTAATTCACGTCACACCAGTTTGCAGCTCTATACTCTTTATGGATGTTATTATTCTGTACGAATATTCATAGTCGAAGCCTGACAATATGTTTTTACTTATTCAATTAAATCAATTCTACCTACGATTTAATTAATATCTGTTCTTACTATGCAAGTTGATGTACAGATTAACGATACGGCACTGCTTGAATAAAATACTCAAAAAAATTGGTTGCAAAGACCACGGAATTTCCTGAATTCACAACCCTGTGATCTTTCTGTTGTTAATCATTTCTAGAAATTGAGCCGTTCTTAGACATCGATCAACATATCTTATGAAATTTTCTCGAGATCAATCATTTTATAAGTCCAGAATTTTTGATGAATAAATTACGGTAATTTATTGACCAAATTTCTCTGCTCCAGCCTAAGATGTCCAATTTTTTCCAATTGTTCATTCTCCAATCGACACTTTTCGGCCTGCCGCAACAAACGTTCAATATTTGCTATACCATGAAGCTTACGTTCGATTTTATCAGTGCGCTTACCCAATTGTTCTTTCTCGGTTTTCATAGAATTTAGATCAGCCCGTATATTCTCCATTATTAACGAGTCCTTACGAGCTTCTACAACTTGCGAATGTACATCCTGAAAAACAAAAATGCTGCTTATTAATTGAGTGCTACATTTGTATGTATATATTTCTGTTTCAACTGTTTTTTTCTCGTTCTCTGTTATTTTTCTAGTTTCTAATTCCCCCAAAACTTTCTTTATCTTTGTTTTAATGAAGTAATTTTTATTTTTTAACAATTTTTGTAAAATTTAAGTTTTACGGAGAAAAATTAACTCTTTAGTTACATACGAAATTAAGTGCTCACTTTGAACTCTTCCATCAAAGCTGAAATTTGATTTGATAACTCAATCAGTTCTGGATCTTGAAATGCACCTATAAACGATTAGGATTCCATTGGTATGATATAGGTGATGGATCGAATTTAAGTTCTTTTTAATTAACTCAAGATGAAATGCAGATTTTAAAAAACATCCGACCAATTTCACTAAGAAACATAGTTTAACTCATGCAGAACTGTAACTATAGAGGAATATTACTATAGTGGATGATTCTATGCAGTCACAAAAATTGACGCAATAATTGACTATAAAGAAGAATAGTTAGAACCTGGGACATCGATCCTGGTGAGATATTTGGCCAAATATGCACGCTCTTTCAATACATCCACGTTTTTAAAAATCCATTCTAGTATCGGACAAATCACTGTTTTTTCCCCTTCCACAATACTACGTCTCCACTGTTGTCTATTTTGGGAAACAGAAACGCAAATAACATTAATAATTTGTTTACACGAAAATGCTTTATCAAAGTATTTCATTCTGGATAATTGCCTATTAAATGTCTAACCCTATCGTTCAGTGATTTCAAGAAGTCTGGATTCCAGTAAAACGGAGAAAATTTATTGCTTTTATAAAACTTACTACTTAAGTAACATTCATAAAAACAATAAATAAATTGCTAAAATGCACATGTTTCTTTTTCAGCATAATACAAGTGACTTGTGATGCTTTAAATTCGAAACAACATTTGAAACTTTTAAAAGTTCAGTTTCTTGAGAAAAGTTTTGCAAAAAAAAATGTTTAATGATCAAAAATAGCCTTACTTAAAGTAAGGCGCATTTTTATAGCATCATACTGTTCTTCACAATAATGGCCGTGCTACTAACGCAATAGTGTTACTTTTAGTAAACTTCATTTATCATTACTGATTAACTCTGATGGAATGATCTGATGAATTTACCAAGTATGAAGTTTATATAATTTATTATCTTACAGTTTTTCGATATCAGCCGGTGGACGGTACTTGAGGACACGAAGAGAATTGAATAGACGAAGTGCCGTAACATCGGCTGCTTCTTCATGGATATCCACCGCATCTAGTCCTTCGATCCAAAGCAGCACATTACTCAGAATTTGCAGCAATTGCTCATTGGATATCGCATCGAAGTTGATCAAATTCAAGTTCATTTTAAACGGTTCGTCATTTAAACCATCCACGATCGTTTGCAGCTTTGTTTCCATAGAACCTGAGGAAATTTTCATATTCGAGGATTAATTATAAAATACTCAGAAGATCTGAAACTTGTAGAAAGAAATTCAATTATACACAGGTCAATTAAGTGCTTGAGGAAATATCAAAACTTCGGATGTTGCAACTTCACAATGTTCAAAATAATCTGCTCACATTACCATTTAAACGTGTTCTTTTGGCAATGTGAGGATTTCTGGATATTTTTACGGTCTATTTTATAAAGCTCCTATTTTTACTAAGACTATTTCTTTAAACCTCACTAACATTAAACATTTACGAATAAAATTCAAAAAAGTTCAGCAATTACGAATGTACCAGTCGTATGCACACGCAACATTTGAAAATCTTCCACTGTTTCCATGAGCATATCACTTACTTATGTGACCATTTCACAGATATGTAAAAGAAGTTGGACGAATTCCTTCGAACATTCTATTTCTATTATATATACATATGAGTAAGGGAGAGAGAAAATCACGTGTAAACATGACATACATAACTATTATACGCTTAGAAGTACGTAGATACGTCGCAGATTAGAGAGAAGAAAGATGAAAACGAAAGAATTATTTGGCTTAAGGCTTTAACATTATATTACCATAGTAACCACTTACGTATCGTTTGCTTCTCTTTTAAAAACTTATGCTTGTGCACACCGTATCGCTAATGGCCTAGGCAACAAGAGTTTCAGTGACCTATTAGGGCTGTAATGTGATCAAGGTTGCACTTTGAATTTATCATTGATAGTAAAGAAATTGGTTTATTTGCATAAAAGAACTTTTCAAGAGAAAAAAAATAAATTTTCTGGACTGGCCGTTATGAAAATTAAATTTATCCACAGATTGATTAAATGACTTGATTTGCCAAACAACATTGTAGTATTTCTACAAAATAAAACAATGATGAGCCACATATTCTAACTACATTTGATTAGAAACGTAATTTACTGAATGACCTGACTTTTCTCGAAGGTCAAAGATTATTCTCGGGATATATGACCATCCAGCAAAGACAAGTCAGTTAACCAAAATCTATACTTATCTAAGAACGCAAGTAATGCATATATCTTCAGTCAACAAAGGGATATTCTCAATGCAATGAGGAGAATAATGACAACTGCAAACTCTGAGATTAGTCTATTGCATTTCACTCTTGGAGATATCATTAAGGTCTGTCATCTAGAAGCAGTACTGTCCAGTTTTTCAGGAGTTGTTTCGGACTTATCGTTTGTTAGCGCCAAGTATCATCAAGCCATGAACTCATCGATGGCTGTATGGCTGTGTGTTCTACATCATGATCGGCCATGTTTGCACTTAAAAATCACAGTGCCGGAGAGCCTGTTCTGTAGCTGTCTATCGAGTTGGTTTTACGTTGTCATGATGTGTCTCATGAGCGGTATTAGATATATGAACAGAAGTTTCATTCTTTCCTCTCATGACATGTGAAAAAGTTTGTGAAGTTCGTAAATAATTGGTAGTTTTCATTTTCTTTCCCTTCTTTTTTCTCGTTACATGAAAAACCGATTTTGATATTTAATTAATTGTTACGCGTTTGTGAATGAAGATGAAATATTGAAATGAATGATATCTCTGTCGAAGCAAGATCGTCCACATCTTATCCAGAAATATCTCAACTATTCTTGATTGCTCACCCGGATTGTATGCGCAAGATTGCATGCGTCGCATAAAGTTCACTTTGAAAGTTTCTTTTCAGAAGATAGAAATTTGGTCGATTTATACTGGTGCATTCTTCACGTATAATTGTTAGAAAATAGAAGAAAATTATTAAAGTGAGTTGTCTGTTACCCATAACTGATTCGATACGCTTGTTGGAAATGCTGATAAAAATACTGGTAGTATTATTATTTCAACGAAATCAAAGCTTAAAAGAAAAGTGTACAAAAACAATTTTTGGCATAGTATCGTTGGATCAAAATCCTCCTGAGATATATTCAGTTCACGTTATATTTCGTTTCATTCTTTGGAATAGTTACAAATTAAATTGTTCGCTTTTTGAATGTTTTTAAAAGCTAATAAAATAATTCCGTGCTTGCTTGAAGCCTAAATGTTAAATATAATATTTCTTTAATTTAAGTTTTGAGGCAGACGAAGTCCGAATTAATATTTCTAGGTTTATTGAAATTTCGGTTGAATTAAACTTGTTATTAACGGTTGATAGCTAATTCTAACATACTTTTTTGTAGATGACATCATTAACTGATGGCAGTTATCGATACACACGACTGAATGACCTGCCTTCATCTTCAACAGAGTTTTTTACTGACACCTTACAGAAGCAACAAGTTTGTTCGCGAGTCTTTTACAAGTTTTACCAAAAGCTTCTTCCTGTTTAGAAACGAAATATCAATGTGAAGTATTAAAAATCGTTACTATTACTATTTGCAATTTCTTGAAATCTTTCCTGTGTATGTTAGTGAATTTATTTAGAATGTCGCCTTGACCGCTGCATATTTTTATCCGAATAATAACGCACAATATATACTGGTTCCAGATAATATTGACTGATCAGGACAAAGATCTGGAAAAAGTAGGCGATTCTGTGCAAATATTGAAAAATATGAGTAGTCGAATTGGAACGGAGCTCGAAGAGCAATCAATGTAGTCTCTTTTCTTTCGATCATGAATGTTATTTGTTATAAAAAGACAGTAAAAGGTTTCAAATTTAAATTTATGAAGTTCATTGTTATAGCCAGTAGGTTTTTTTTTCCAATTTCCAACATCACTTAATCAGCTAGCAAAGTAGTGAATTAATTCAAATTCTTGAATTTCCAGTAATTCGTTTTTAACTTATTGGGTCACAATCTAAAATGGATAGGGATTTTTAGATAGAAAGCAATAGGAAGGAATTGTTTGATATGTAGAAATTTATTTAGAAATACACGGATGAGACCGAATACACTTTCGTTGTACATCGGGACGACCAGGAATTCTTTTACATGGAGAGCTTTCTTTCCCAACATCCGGGTTCATTATTTTTTGATCCTCATAAGTGCTAATAATTGTTCTTCAGCTTCCAATTTCTTTAGAATGTTGGATGATCTAAGTACGGATATGGAACGGACGGGGATAAAGTTGGATGAAATGATGAAAAAAATTGCTAAATTGACCAATATGAACGATGGTTTGTTTGAACCGTTTTCACCACTAATTTTTTGAATAATGAAGTGCATATGTACTATGCACAATAGAGTGCATAGTTCCTCAATCCAAAAATTTATTAAGAAATAATGAAATGACAATTTACTGCGACTGAAGGAATTAGGATTAAATTGCGTTAAATCCTGGGAATTTCAGATAAGAGGCAGTGGATGGCGATTCTTGTTCTTTCTGTATTATTGTTCCTTATTGTTCTTTTGTTCGTGCTGCTGTAGATTATTTTTGTTTATCATTCTGCATTTCTGTTTTCATGCTTTCTTTGTTTTTAATTTTCTGTTTTCATGCTTTCTTTGTTTTTAATTTTTCAAATGACATATTTGTGAGATAATCAAAACAGGAGGGAGTTGAAGATTTCTAGATTTGGATTTGGCTAAAATTTTGCGAGAAATGTCAGCTTGTATAAGTCGATGATCCTAAATGAAAAAAGAATTTCCTTGCCCAATGAATGTGATTGTTTTCGATTTAGGCAGTATTTTTATTGTATTCTTTTATTTCGGTTTTTTACGATTTTGTTTTCTATCGTTTTAGTGCTATCAATAACTAATTATTTGTAATAAAGATCTTTCGCTATTTCGTTACTTTTCCATAATAAATTAGGAGGAACCATCAAGAGTCATACCTAACAGCTCTGCTTAAAGACACCTTCTAACTTTTAAAGTTAATTTATGAGGGAGAAGGGGTGCAGTCTAGGAGCGCAAACACTTCATTATAGGACTGTATCTTTCTGTATGTCAGACAGTAGTTATATATGCTGTGCTTTTTCTGCCCGAAGTATTAACATTTTCCATGATTTTCTATTTATCCAACAAAACAATCTGCGTTTTACTTGTTCAGGAATATTGTCAATCGAGATTATGTGTGATTAAATGTGCCTGTCAGTTCTTTCGCTCGTTTACTTTGTCATTTTAATATGGATTGATGATTTCGCTTCCGCTGCCGGATATGTAGTTTATTGTCCGTGCATGGGTAGATTTGGTAATCAAATGGAGCATTTTCTCGGTATGTTGGAATTCGCGAAAGCCCTTAATAGAACTTTAGTCTTGCCTCCATTCGTTGAATACCATCCGGAAAAAATGCAAGCCGTAAGTTTCGCATTACACTTTTTCTATGCCAGTTAAATTTTTCTTATTCGGTTGTCCTGTTTGATATACATTGTAGCACTGCTCTTGCTAAGGTCTGCATATTCCCGAAACTGTGAAAGAGCGATTGTGGTCCTAGACACGATATTGTATTTTATTTTCGAAAATTAGTTCGGAAAATCTTTGTTCAGGTCATGGTTGATTTTGATAAATACTTTCTGGTTGAACCGTTACGTCATTTTCATGAAATGATTGTTATGCGTGAATTTATCAAGAAAATCGCACCAAATGTTTGGCCACTGAATGAAAGGAAAGGTAGGAGTTTGACTACTTTTTGTGCATTATTCTAAATGTGCGATCTTTTAAATTCCTCTCTTATCTTGGGTTGTGGTTGTCACCACCTTATCAGATCTATTAAAAATGGTCAATACATCTTTCCTCGTTTGAAAACTGCAAGATTGCAGCATTTTGTTGGCAACCGCGTCAGAGTATCTATGATAGAAGGAAATCACCCGGTTGTCACGCCAAAGAGGGAAATCCATTTGGTCCATTTTGGGATTATTCGAATATAAGTTTTATTGGCGATGTTTATTACGCTTCAGATTTTTCTGAAGCGCATTCTATTAACTCTGTCAGCGTTCGAAAGAAGTGGAATGAAAGGTAAGTATTGCGTATGAATTACCCTCAACTTTAATATTTCATTAGTAAGTTGTAGCCTAAAGAAAAAAGGTACTGTTAGGAAGGAACAACAAATGATAGAAGACTTCGCTTTAAGAGTTAAAGTCTTCAAGAGTTAAAAGAAGCTATTCTCTTGTAATTTGTATTTTTGCAGATTCCCAACTAGTCGATATCCAGTTTTATCGTTCATTTCGGCTCCGGCAACATTTCCAGCACGAGCGGATCATCACCATTTGCAGCGATATCTTCGTTGGTCAGATGCAGTTTTGACAGAAGCTAATAAATATATAGCAGAATCACTTGAAAGACCATTTATTGGTATTCATTTGCGGAATGACGTTGACTGGGTTTTTTTTTTTAGAATATTCTGTTTAACTCAATAATGCAGGATTTCATCGAAGCTAAGGGAACCTTCTCTTGAATTAAATTCCACAAATGTGACAAATCTCGCTTCAGTAGTCTTAAGTCTTATACGTTTCTCTTTTGCTATAAATTCTATTTGCCTGCGGAAGAATTCGAGATCAGCGGTCGAGCTAATTCAGTTGTTCGCAGGAAAATTTATGTCAAATGGTACACAAAAATGAAAATGAAAAATTATTTGGCTCAGCAGTTTGTACTGGTGGCAGCGGTAAATTGACTGCAGAGATGTGTCTGCCTTCTTTGGAAACAGTTATCAAAAATGTGATGTTTTGACTATTTTAGTAACTTTAAGCTTAATGTGTGAATAAAGTAAACAACACTTCTCAAACTTAGTTGCAAATTTTCATCAATTCTCCGATTTCATATAACTATCTTGAGGTACCGGCTGTTCGTATCGTTTATTTTTTGAAATATATTTTCTTTGAAGTAATAAATTTGAGGTTAATAAAGAAGCATCAAAATTGAAAGTACGATCAGTATTCGTATCAAGTGATCGAAATCACTACATCGATGAATTAAGACAAGAACTGGCTCCTTTACAGGTATGTTTTTTAAGAAAAGTGAAAATATAAACATGTAACCATTCTATAACCTTCTCTGCTAAGACTGCAGCTTCAATGACACTTCAATGACAACCAGGTACAAGTTAAATGGTAGCGCCGGGCCTTTCCGCGGCAGGAGTATCATTCATTTTTAAGAACATATGGTTTCGTAATGTGTGATTTCCAGCAAAAAAAACCCGCGGCAAAATTACAGCGCTTTCAGATTGATGTAAAATGTCGTTATCCCGAAAATTTACATGTAAATTTGGCGATTCTTTCAACAGCAGATCATTTTATTGGCAACTGTGTATCCACTTTGAGCGCATTTATATATCGGCAGAGGAAGTACGCATCAAGCATTTCCAGACCTTCATCGTTTTTTGCTCAGAATCATTTTATAGAAAATAAAGACGAACTGTAGCTTTTAGTAAGGAATTATTGCTGAAAATATGCGTTTGGATGAGTGATTGGCGAGCTAGCTTTCACAAAAATTCAGGATGAAAATAAAAGCATAATATATCGTAGAGCACATTTGCCTTAGTTACCCCCAGATAAAATACAATCGAGGGATGGCAGGAATACCAGAAATTAAGTGCCCATATGCAAAGAAAGCCTCTTGAAGGACCTTTTTTGCACATAACAAGTTGTGTTTACACAAAGATTTCAAAAATATAATAACCCAGTTTATGGACCGAGACAAATTCCCACAGTAATTCATATAAGCAACTTTCAAATCATATTTCTGACTGACTTTTGTTTTAACTATATTTTCTATGACTTCACGGAAATGTAAAAACTGTTTTTGGGGAAATAAGCTTTCTGTTACGTAATAGAAATCCAATCCATCAAACCATGCATAGCGGATGTTCATTGCGTGAAAATATTTCCATCAACAGTTCCTCAAGATGCAATCTCTTTTTGAGTGACATTAGAAAGTTAAAGGTGCAGCAATACTTTATGACTAGTTAAACGAAACCTGGTAAATAAATACTGGAATGTTTTCGAGATAATATAAATATACTTCACCAGGTAACGACTCTCCCATTGCCTTTCTTCAGGATATGGAAACATCAGGAAAATTTCAAGTCCTTGAAAAGTCTGGGACTACGTACTAAAACCATATTATAAAAAGGTTGAAGTTCCACGTCCCGTCAACGCTGTCATAAAATGACGAACTTTTAGTGCCACATTCACAAATTTCGGGAAGCCATTAGGTCCAGATTATTCAAGAGCAAAGGAAGGAAGGATCATTGATGATACCAATGTGAGTAGCAACTTCCATCCGCAATCTCGCAATAAAAAATTTGAATTATAGGAAGCTATGGGAGTGAATAAATACATAAGTACAACGGAAAAACAAAAAGATGGGCTTTTCACAACCACCACAAAATGCAAATTACAACAATGACATAAATAAATGATATTTAGAAAAGATGACAATGTGGACGATCACAAGTGTTAAGTTCGAACTCCATCGGGATTTACTGCCAAAAGATTTGAAAATATCGCGAAATGCTGTGGTATTCAGTACGTGAGCTTCGTTATCAGCAGTTTTAAAATCCCTCAAGAAATTAAAGCTGGTAAATGGTTCAGCTTTGATTGCCTCAATTTTTTCGTGAACAAAGAAAATGATGGTTCGAAGAATTTTAGAACGGCTCAAATCAATCAAATTCGAACTTGAAGAGGGTTTTAAGCAGTCATGTAAAATCTAATGAAAAGAAATCTCTGGCTACAGTTGAACCATTTCCCAAGGCTATGAATTCATTATTTCATAGATAAACAATCGCATAATTATGTTGCAGATTAACTGATAAGATTCGAAGATATCTGGGCCAAAATCTTTTAGCGGTAACTCACTTCTTAGAACCCGCTCTTCCAACATTTTCCATCTTCCCATGAGTGCCATTTAAGTGAGGTGTTTTATTCTCCAGACTTTTCACCGATATTTTATTCCCTAATTTAGCGCATATAACTACAGATCTTCACAGTTGTTTGAAGAATTCACATAGCGTACGCAGAATACATATAATAGAGGAATTTTGTTTCAAGTTTCGTTTTTGACAATTTGTTGAAATATCTGAAATGACCTTATTCTAGACACCCCGCACCAAAGCGTCAAAAACGAAATTCGGAACAGAACTTCCTGCGCGATAAGGAAGATAAAAATTCACAATTAATGAGTACCAATAAAGGTCGCCTTTTCAGTTGTCTCGAGGTTTGTTGAGTCCACGAAGATTTTCCAGGAAAGCTGATGGATTTATTAACTGATCCGATCCTGTAACAGAGAAACTGTAATTCGTGATTTTAAGTTCAAAGAATAATGGGAAGTGACGTACGAAACTTACCGATGATAACTTCCCATGGTTTCTTATCTCTGGTGACTTCGTAAGCAACTCTCATTTCTGAATATGTCACTCCACCTACTACAAAAACAATTAACCGGGGTCCCGAGCGATATGATGTCTGATGTCCACGTTCTTTATGCCATTGACCATATCGAGCACTAAACGAACAATTAATGTAAAGATAAAATTGTGGAAACAAGTTCCCAATTATTGAATTAAGGAAAAAATGACAGTGAATAAAGTTACAAGGTTTCCGATTGAAAGGAATTGAAGTTTTAAATAATTCGGAGGAAAACTAAGTGTTGCGACACTCGGAAATGGGTAGAGAACCTGGTTGGTGGGCGATACGTTGGCGTAACTTGTCGTCCAGCTAGAAACGGAAAATGCTTCATATCAAGCCTATCTTCTATCGCATCTTCTAAAATGTCTTTCAGAACTGGAACCCATCGAGAAGTTTGGTAAACCTGTTCGTTGGCACGTTCTTTACGAGTTGGTGTCCAAAATCGCTTACGTCCTTGCTAAAAATTTAAGATTTATAACGAATTCGTAAAAAAAAAAGACCATAACAGACTGAATGAATCTTCGATTAGTTAAATAAAAAATTCACAAACTTTGTAACTCACATCTATAACTATATTCAAACCCAAAAACATTGCATTAGCCAGTGTATCTTTCTCCATTACTTCAATATTCGCATGTTGCAGAAGTTTATCCAAATTCTCCTCGGTAATGCCTCAAGCATATAAAATATAAGGACCGAAGGATTGCACATAGCCTTTTTGGTATTCCGATCCTCAATCACAACTATCCAAAATCAGATTTATTCATCAAAAAATAGCAATGAATAGTATTCAACAGTAAAGTATTTTAAAAATCGAACCGTTTTTCGACAAAATGTAAAGTAAAATAAGCCGGAGACGATCAGGTGGTTCAACTGCTGGATCAATCAGTAAGGGTACCATTAACTTCATAGGATCTTTTACTCGTTCACCTTCTGCGTCAACCTGCATTGCCAGGTCCTATAAACGGTCTTACATAAATTTATAATGTTAACATAGATGGGCATAAGCTTCAGCATATATCATGTTTCACAAACCTGTTCTACTTTACAAAGTTTATCGATTCCTTGCTGATACTTACGCATACATTCTTCTGCCAAATGAAAATGTGTGTTGAATTTGTTCAATTCTTTCTGATATTGTGGCATCTTTTTGATCATCATTGATAAATCTGGATAAAAGTTCAAAAGACGAACTTTAAGGAGAATTATAATTTTTAGATAAGTGCCTAAAAATATAAATTGATATCTTCAGTAGCACAGGAATATATGCAAGAAAAAAATGAACCTTTGATGCTTTTTGCATCAGCTTTCATGCCAGCATTATTTTCGGAAAATTTTTTCAATCCTTTTGTAACTTCTTGCGAAACAACAGCAATATGTTTGTGGCGATTTTCAACCCATAGGTCATCATTTTCATCAAGCAGTACCTCTTTATCAATGCTATCATTGCCACCCGTTTCGTAACTGAAATACTACGAAAATAGGATCCAAATCCTATACCATATTACTAACCAAAAAAGAATTTTATTGAAACGAAAACAATTTTTTAGAAGATAAACTGAGAGTGTACTGTCTGCAAAATTATCGTAAACGGACATAGAAAATTTTGATTCCATAAACTAACCGATAAACATCATTTTCTATGTCCAAAAGATCATATGTCATGGCCTGCAAGGTTAGTTCATGAAGCAATGGACTGATAGCATCAAAGCCCCGATCCAAAATTACTAGCTGACTACGAGCCTTATCTGCACCTTCTCCCATCGAGGGATCATCTGCTTTATAGGCATCAAGCTTCTGCTGCACCAAATGTGATAATTCAACATTGCGTTCAAAATCTGCCCGATACCTGATAATAAAACATTCAGAAAATGTAAAATAAACTTAAATTTCCTGACTTTCCACACGAAACTTCCTGATTTTTTACACAAATCCAATTACTAACCAGTAATGAAATATTTCGCATATTTATTTTCTCTAAGTTTAAAGAATAAGACGTCCTCGCATGTTTTGTTTTGTTATACCTTAGAAGTGGGTATTCTCCGAGTGTTGCACACACCGTAGCAATCTGTTCTGCAATACGTTCTAAATTGGTCGTTA
>NW_018108216.1:256262-269391 GCF_000183805.2 Loa loa | reverse complement strand
GTGAAATGAATTACTACATTATTTTCCGGAAGTAAATTTTACATCCTGTAAGAATGGTTCAATAATCAAACTGCTACTAATTATGTTAGATTAAGCCATTAAAATCAAACTTTTTCAAATTTCCTCTATTAAGTATTTCAATTAAATCAAGATTTCAGAATCACCAACTAAAATAGCATGCCGCTTCGTAAAGCGTCTAGAAAAAGCAACGGTTATATCCGGTTGACAATCCATCGAGGGATCATCTGCTTTATAGGCATCAAGCTTCTGCTGCACCAAATGTGATAATTCAACATTGCGTTCAAAATCTGCCCGATACCTGATAATAAAACATTCAGAAAATGTAAAATAAACTTAAATTTCCTGACTTTCCACACGAAACTTCCTGATTTTTTACACAAATCCAATTACTAACCAGTAATGAAATATTTCGCATATTTATTTTCTCTAAGTTTAAAGAATAAGACGTCCTCGCATGTTTTGTTTTGTTATACCTTAGAAGTGGGTATTCTCCGAGTGTTGCACACACCGTAGCAATCTGTTCTGCAATACGTTCTAAATTGGTCGTTAAACCACCCTGTTTTTGCGCATTGTAGTAGAGAAAAAATGTATCCGGTGAATCCAGCGAATATACCTAATATATAATATACAAGCAGTTCTTGAAATCTGACGTGAGAAAAAATGGTGAGAAACTTCAAGATTCACGAAGAAGCACCTGAAGCTACAAAACTATTTTATCAAAAAATGCCGGAGAAACAGATGCTGTGCAACTTCCACTTTTTCAAAATATAATGTAGAGGAACGCAAAAAGTAATCACCAATCAATCCTTTCATTAAAGAACCAATGAACTACAGGGATGCAATGGGACTGCGTGAATCATATAAAAATTCATATTAAGAAATGCAAACCTGTGATTCATATGGAGTGAAAGCGATATTTACTTCCTTCAGAGTTTTAATGTATTTCGCCGCACGACTTTTTGATAATGTTGAGAAGAGCTGGTCAGGGCACGCTAAAATTTATATTTGCTCTTTTTAAACATGAACTCAAATAATAAAACTTTTTAATGATACTTGAGACCCTTTTCAGTTAGTTTCGAAAAATCACTTTTCCGCATTAAATGACCGTCTCAGAAGCGACAAAGCCTTAAAAAATTTTTAAGCACTTAAATATAATTTCATACATTCCTATTATCACAACAGTATCAGTCCTTGATAAATGCTAAAACTTCAATTCATATCACTGGTTTAATTCTTTACCTTGTATTCAGCTTTACATAAAAATATATTCATACCCTCAGTAAAAAACACATGTGCACATCGGTACTGATTTCGACTGTAGGTAAAATCTGCGATCAGTTTCTCGACAGAATCTTTTGTTGGAGCAATTAAATAAATAGCATCAAGACTCTAAAATTAATGAAACTTTGCTAATCTAACTCCTTTAAAACCCCATATAACAGTGGTTTTATTTTTTCCAAGAATGTTTTCTGTGTGCAATTTTACTTGAAGAGCGCAATGCCAAGAATGATAATGGAAGAACTGGCCTCGTTCTTTCCTCATTTAAGATCCCAAGTATGCGGTCTTTAGATCAAATGTTAGGACTTACAGGCAATGGTTCTCGACGTTTGTTGATGTCTTCAACAATTGTAATACCTTCATCCATGATATTGTGCATCTTGCAACATGCACTAAGCATGCGCATCGCTAACCGATCCACCACCAATACATTCCATCCACCACTCTTATCGCTTCGTCGCAATGGTCGAATCACTTCATTGAGCAGTTCTAGACATGAAGTAAATAGATATTGTGTAACAAAAGATGTGGATTATTAATTAACAGTATGAAAGTCCTGATAACTAATAAATCCACTCGTTGAATGTGGAAATTCTGAAGTTAGGTTCAATTAAAGCTCGAAATTTGTAGACTAGAAATAGTTAAAAAATCGTCATCTACTTAGCCCCTAGAGCTTTCCCGAATCACATGCAGATAATTTTCAAAAAGCAGCGAAAGTGATTAACACATAAAGTTGAGAAATATGCGCACTTCCTATTTAACCCGACAGTGGTGGAACTGATGACATTAAAAATGTCTGCTTGTAGTTCTTTCATTCATTTTTACATTTTCCAAACTGTTAAAAGCGGTAGGCGCTAGCATTTACTCATGAAACTACTTGAGCACAAACAAAAGGAGCTTCAACGAATATCAGGTGAAATTCAAAGACTCGCACAAGGAAATCCACAGCAGCGACGAAAATGCGCACGCTTGAAGGTTCGCTAACAGTCATGTCTTTAAGGAATTTTGACTATAAATTCTTCTCGTCCAAGCTTAACTTTAATTTGAGAAATGAGGCAGTTTAGTCGTAAAAATAATGTAAGCCAGGAATATTCCAGAGTGCTGACAAGAAATTCCCGATAATACTAGGAGTCATTCGATTTTGAAGAATATAAACGATTAATTTGAAGTGGAATGCAAGATACTATTTTATTATAAAATACGCTCCCACAAAGATATTTTTAATTTTTCAGGAAGATCATGAAAGACTAATGCAAGAGATACAGAAATTGCAAGAAAATAAGAATAAAGATGAAAAGAGGTATCGCATTTTCATTTCAGCAGATGGAATATTCATAGCAGCTATACCAAAAAACGGTTGAAAACGGAAGTTGGATTTCGGATTTTTTCTAAATTGTCATGATATCAAGGGCTGAAATCTTTTATTCTCTTTGAAATTTTAGACTCGATGAACTAAGAAAACAAATACAGGAAAACGAGGGGAACAACGGAAGTAAAAAAAGGAAACGAAAAAAATTGGAAGTAAATTAACAAATTTTACATGTAATCATCTCCCTTTCCCCTCCTATTTTCACCTTATATCCTGAACAGTGCTACCATTAGTGAATGCTAACGTACCTACATATTGTCTACCTTCGCAGACCTATTTTAAAATATAAAAGGCAGTTCTTAATACCATTCGAACTAAATTTTAAAAAAAAAGAAAAATTCAGAAAGAATACGAAGAGCTGCGGAAAATGCTAGGTGTTGGTGAAGAGCTTAAGGAGGATGCAGAAAGAGGAGACGATTCCAGCGAGAACACATCATCGTTCAAAACAGATGAAAACATATATTTGTGCGTTTCTGTTACAAAATCAGTAACACTACGAAGGAAGCTGAACATGGAAACTCTAACATGAAGCAATATTCTTGTAATACAGGGATTACAAGTCAATCTTGCATAGGAAAGGAGATTATAATTCCAGAGATGAACAGCATCCAGAAGTAAAACCAGTTCAAAAAGACCAATACGGTGTCTATGAACAGGTCAGAAATATAAAAACGGTTGAAGAACGCATGCTAAAAAGGTGAGAAAATGAATTATTCAAAATATTCAAAGGCTGACAAAACTGATAAAATCCTTGTCATCCCGAGATAACCTTTTGAAGTATTAATCTTAATCGGAAAATTTCAGGAAGAAAACAGAATCGGAAGCGGAAGATGCATTTACCATTGGAAGAGCCCGTTTGTGTGAATTAGAAGCAGATGCCGATAATATGATGAAACGAATGGCCAATCCAGTTATCCACAAATTTGAAGAAGAATTAAAGCTGATTCGGAAGAAAAGTAGCAAAGACACAAAAACACTGAAAACAAAAGTTCGTTTCTCTTTGTCTTATTCTCGTTTTTTAGTTTTCCGTTTCGCTTTCTGGGGAAATTCTGCTGTTATTAACGAGAAAATCAACTGAGTGTTAAGAGATTTGAGAGCAAAATTCTCTGGAATCATTTCTTTATAGGCTAAACAAACTTGCCATGAAGCTCAAAATAGTAGATAATTTTTAACATTTATGATTCAAATCCAATTATGGTTTTGCAAGTTTCCCGATATGTACTTGGGAAAATCAAGGTTGCAAAAAAGAAAGAATTGGCAACTGCTCAGGAGAACTCACAGTGATTTAGAACAGAACAAGAAAAAATGCCTAAAAGACCACTTTTACTGCACAATCTTAGTTAATGAAGGGAGCTGTCCAAATTACAAATTTTTAGTAGCATTTAACTTCCTGCTTATCAGGCAATAATCAGTGATGGGACAGTCAATTATCAACCAAAAGCACGGTAAAGTGCAACCCACAAAAAATGATACAAACAATTTTAGATAGTAAAACTGGAAAGGCGAATAAATGAAATTGATAAGAGGCGTGAAATTTGTGTAACAGCAATAGCAGAAATGAATTTAACCACCAAAAGGATGCTTTTCGATTTGATGGGCTTTGTGGTCAGCATTTTACGAAACGCTCTATACATTGTTGCATGGATACGTGACTCACTAGTCTATTACACACAGACAGTAAATGAAAAAAGGAACAATCGAGATGACCAAAGAGAATGATCACACTGTTGTTTGCCTATTAATCTGTGCTGATAAATGTTAAATATTTCATTGAGTTAAATGGCATCACCACATCACCAAGTTTTGTATACCATTCATTAGAATAGTATACAAAACAGGACAGTTTCAAATCTTTCTTCGATGCTATCCCTAATTTAAGACGTCTAAACTTAAATAAAATTAAGACACGGCGTTTAAATCACAGACTCAGAGTTTCAGTTTATACATGCCCCAAAATTCAATTATAGTCATAAAAAAAGTCATCCTGAGGAAAAAGTGCGTTACATTATGTATTGCTCCGCGAGTGAAATCATTAACGAGTGAACTCAAAGCACTGGACATGCTCTACTGGAAATCACAAACAATACGAAAATACAACATAGACCGCAGAGGATTGGAGGACTTACTCTGACCAACGATTGCTTTCAGCGACATTTCCACTGTTTGTTGCGATCCTGCAGAAAAATTACGCAATTCCAGACATTAAAAACAGAAATTGGAATTCGCACAATGAACTGTTAGTTTGGAGGTGTCACTTCCGGATTTACGTAAAAAGTCTAACTAAGTGGTACTAATTTTTACAGTCATCTTAGCCAAATCTCAAACAGGTCCAGTGGACTGCAAGATCACTTTCCGTTCAGTACAACTGTGTTGGGACCATTCCTCACGTCATCGCAATATACTGTCTCTTGAAAAAAATCAGATTTCCTGTTCGTAGAACTGATCCTGGTTTTAGAAATATTCAGTTCATAATCTCTCTCTTTAGCAAAAAGTTCCTCCCACCAAATTTTGAAATCAAGTTTGTAATCTTTATCGCGAAAACTCTCATACACTTTCGCACAAATGCATACGCACATACAATGTATAAGTTTAGACAAATCCACCAGAATATAAAGTTAAAGATATGCTGGAATGCGGTAAGCCAATAATAAGATCGAAATATTGTTGATGGCACCCCTCTTGGGAGAACACTCCAATGTCAAGCTAAACGCCCACCCCTTCATCACCCGTCAAGCAAGACCCCGCGTACGTTCAGCCAAGCGTATCCCATTTAATGTGGCCCATAAAGCGAGACAATGAAAAAGATGGTTCTCGTGGTTATAAGTCACATTTTAAAAGACACTTTGAAAGCTGGGCTATGTTTAGTGAATTTTCCGCCGAAGCAAGACGTAGGAGGTTTCATGTAACGTAAAGATAAATATGGAAGTGTAGTAGAGGTCAAACAAAACAACTAGTTCTATGGTACTGTTTCCATTGTTGCCCAATCATTTACTTATTTATAGAAGGAAGTTAAGAAGCCACATTTTGTCATTTCACTTCGTTCCATTTGATCATACACAACAAATATATTTTGTAATTCCACCGGCTTTCACCGAAGTTTCTCATTGGATTTTGCAACCTGCCTCTAGTTCAGCTATTTAGAGATACATATATGTTTAATCCTAAGCATACCTATGTTTCGTAAAATTCTGCGTTTCAACGATAAACTGCTACAAGGCTACAAAGCATTATTTTTTGTAATTTCCGTCTTATGAGAAGTTAGATTTTGACAGGCACTACTTTTGTTGTTACACATACCAGTTTCTTTGGAAATTAATTACTCTTCCTACATGTTTGTCCTTTCAGAGGAATTTGATGAAATCGTTATGTGCTCCGGTGTTGACTATACAGAAAGGTGATGAAGATGCTGACTGCCCGGTTCTCATAGCCAGCAAGTTTTATTTTCCTTTACTTCTTAAATTTGTTGGTTTTGAAAAATCTTTCTGAAGAGCGAAGATCAATCGCTAAATTCACTGCTAGATTATCTTTATTCATACATGTAAGTGATCTTCTTTTATCTCACTTTTTAAGTCGGTTTTTCATAAAAGAGTATAATTTCTTCATATTACTTTAGGTAATGGTTGCATGGTTGATTCTTATCAGAAGAGTCTCAATGAAATGTTACTTTCACAACGGCAAATCTGTGTTTTTGATGAAAGAAAGTGCAATATATATGGACTGACTTATCTTGACAAACGGGGTATGGGTGAATCGTTTTGCTCTTTTCTTAACTGACACTGAGGATTACTGGTAATCATTAATTTTTTTTCAGTAATTTCATGACATTTGGATTGTTTTACTTGCTTCGGAAAACTTTTTATTTGTCTTCAGTAAGTTAATAATATGCTTTATTCTTTTATATGTTTTTTCTTTACGTACTGAAGCTTTTTTATTTTTTCTTTGTATACTGAAGCCTTAGAATACTTTGTTAACGACATGGTCTCAGTATTTCCAGAAATAAAACTTCCAGATTTGATTATAGCATATCTAATTTACTTGTTCATTGAATCACTATGCCTTTGATTCATTAGATTAGAGGCATTGTGTACATCTTACCTTAGAGAGCAGGACAGCATTCAAGTTTGTTACTTTTGATAATTCCACAGCTGCGACAATTGTTTTTGTGAGATGTTATGTTTAGATGTTTTATTTGCTTATGGCGAAAAGTTGATGGCCGTGATACGTCAGTTTTCCAGCACTCCGCAAAAACGAGTATTTATTTTTAATGACTGGATCCAAGCCTTGCGTGTTTTCAATAAGCAAGAGGAGCCAGGGAATTCTGTAGAGGTTAGGTTGTATTATGTGTGATTCAAATTTCACTTCAATTAGTAGTCTTTTAGAAATGCATTTCTCAAGCACAGTTCTTCAAATAAGGTATTATGATATATTGTTGATATATTTTAAAGACTTATATTATTAGTAGTACTTTTTTCCAAATTTACAAATAGTTTCTGATGGCATCTTTTCAGAAAAAGTGCATTTAATATTCTACCATTTCCGACAGCTAAATAACTCATTCTATTTTGTTTTTCAATAGTTAGTGACGCTGTCGGTCAATAATGCAGTGCAACTTTTCCGGCTGGATATTTTTGGTGAAAGTTCAGATGTGGATATTGAAGAAATGATAACTGTGAAGTCAGATCACCGAGCTATTATGTAAATTTTTCGAAAAATCGTAAATTTCAGACTTCACTAAGTTTTTATTAGCTAGATTTAAGGTAATTTTCGGAGTGAAAATGTGACCAGGGCAACAAATATTGATGTTTCTTTAGTAGGTCAAGTTTAAAGTTACTTTAAAATCATTATCCATAACCCCCAGTTGATTTCTAAAATTGTAGAAAATTCATCGTCTGTTTATTAATGATTTGTTTCTTACAGAAATGAATAGTCATTTTATTTACGAGAAACATTGAATTATGAATAGTAGCATCCAAAAAATTTCAATTCTAAGCATTACAGCACGCATTCAGTTTTGGATGGTGATAGTTGGAATACTCTTCGCGCGGTAGTTGGTACCATTATGGGTGATATAATCATTTCGTATCCCTCTAAATCTTCATCTCCCTTTCACGTTTTAAAGCACCACACGGTTCGAAATTTTGCAAATGTTTCCGCCTTAAGTAAAAGTAATAGAAATATTGAAACGTACCTCTGAATACTAATAATTAACGAACTGTGATCCAGTCAGAAAGACCTAGTGAAGTGGATTTATTCAAAATCACTTTGACGTTTTATTTTTATGTGTTGTTTTCCTCAGCTCTTATGTTTTAAATGATTCATTCTGTTCTAAAAAGTCTTTCCCTTTCTTTTTTGGATGGTGAAGAACTAATTTCCACTAGTGGCTGATATAAATTAACTCTTGCAGGGCATGATTTTCGGTTTACTTATTAAATGTAACTTCCTATTTTCGATATCAGATGACCGGTGCTTGCATATGTGGTCTCTAGATGATGCTCATCACCTGGATGAGTGTTACGGGCATTCAGCAAGGCCTTTTTCTATTTCTGATGGACCGCAAAATATGGTATTCACTGGAGGTCAAGTGTGTTAATTTTTGATTCACAGTTTCGTTGTTTCTACTTTTGTTACTTTTTCGGCTACGTTTTGAAAAGCAAATCTGCATACGAAGAAAGGGGGCATATCGAGATTCTGAAGAAGAAGTCACTTTTACTGGAATTAAAAATATCGGTTTTTATATTTAATTTAAGTTCCGGGTATATAACCTTCTTAGAAAAGGAAGGATAAACTAAGGTTTGGATTTTGTTGGAAACATGTTTGTACTGTTTTTGGTTTTTTTTTTATCAACTATGTCCTATGTCAGCATTAGTTGAATTACTTTGTGATTGCAAAATTTTAATATTTTTTCATTTTGCTGTGAAAAGAATTTTAACTTTCCGAGTAATTCAGTTATTTTTGATGTTTTTATGTGTATTGGTTTAGGACGGAAACATATGTCTGTGGCTGTTTGGCGAGTCATTTGTTTCGCTTTTAAAATTGATACACACAGGATGTGGTGTTATCCGTTCTTTTCTGTTCATGTCGCGAGAACTGGTGAATTTTCTGGTCCCAACGAGCAATTTATGAAAATTTGTTTAGACTAATTTCAGTTTTAATTCCTTATTGTTCAGATAGCTTAAAGTTTGCGTTTGAAGGAGGCACAAGAGTTATTGCTTGTGCTAGGAACTCATTGTCAACATTCAGTTTTTTTTTTTGTTTTTGAGTGTCATAGCTCATTGTTAATTTTTCAGTTCTTTGGCACAGATTATGGGTTCTTTGGATCTATCACGTTTCCACAAAATATAGAAAATATGCAAACGGTGGACCTCATTTATCCAGATCTGTTGGTGCAATCATTCGTTGCACTTTCACAACAGTGCTATTATATTTTGGATTCACAAGGGTTATTTATCATTACTTTTTATGAATTTCTTTCATGAATACATAGCAATAATAGGGATAATATTCCATAATGAAATAAAGACGAATTCTAAATGGAAAGTGTTCCGTACTCTAATTGTTGCGAATGACCGCTTAGGAATAGGGTAACTCAGAATGCGAAATGACTTAGGAAAGGCTAAAGTTGAAAGAAGAAAAAAAATGGTAGTCAGACTTATGAATTACTCTTTCCTGACACTTTTGATACCAGATGTCAATTAGAATTCGCAAAGTATGTCTTACTATCTCATAACTTTCAATATGCTGCTCGAAAATGCCGTTTTTTTTTCTAGCACTGTTTTTTTTAGCACTGTTTTCACTCTGATTTTTAAAACGGATAAATTATTTGGAAGAAAAGTCTCTTTTTTCTTTTTCTGAAAGTTTCTGTTCGTGCTTATGACCACGATGTGAAATTAACAAAAGAATTTTACGAAAATCACCAAATTTTTCCAGGAACATATTGTTACCTGTATCATATAGTAAAGCCATATCCAGTCTTATGACCTGACATCAATATTTTATCAAATGGTGACATGATTAAGATTATGGAAAATTTCCTTTATGTAAATTCAAAAGTTGGAAGAAAAATTCATTTCCAATAAATTCGCCACGGCTTTGCAATTTTATGCACTTAGTGAAATTTACAGAATTTCCACTTTTCAATGATAAAACTGGAAATTTTTCATCACTGAATAACTTATTTATTGACATGCATCTTTATTTCTGTTAGAAAGATGTTGGCAAAGTTTTTTAACAAAATATGGTAACGACATTTACTTGTCTTAAATTCACATTATAATTAGTCTCGAATTTATATAAAAAATGAAAATTAATTTATATAAAAAATGAAAATTAACAAGCTATGTTTTGTACCGTAGCGGTTTTAAATAATTTTTATTTTCACACAGTAACTAAACAATGCTTAGATTCAATTTATGGTGATTGAAACTTTTGTAACGTGGTGATTATATGACTTTGCTATTAAGTGAGCTCAAATATGTGCGAATCCTCTCTTTTATTTACAGTTTATTAAATCTTTTCCAATTTTCCTTCTTTGGAAGACCTCCAGCAATGAACCTGTAGTTTTTCTGTTTTAAAATAAGCTGATTTGTTGGTGACATTTCTTTGGTAATCCATAATGTCGCTGGATACGTATTTATATAGCAACGTACCATTTTGTGATTCCAGAATATTGTATGAAGCAAATGCAATTTCCTTAAATAAAATACTGCAGTGCAATTCTGCTAGATCCAACTCGCTAAAATTATCATCATGCCGAAAATACGTCGCATTTTCAGAAGACAAAAAATTGCATGTAATTAGAGGTGGGTAACTTTCAGGATTAACTGGTACGTGTTATCCACATGTTTTATACTATTATTTAATTACTTAGTTCTACATGTTCAAATAGAAATAGCATGTAAAGAGAAGTACAGCTTTCTGAGTAAAATCGAATATGTTTTTGCTTTAAATTTATTTTTTTATTTTTCTAGTTGAAGACCGCAAATGCGCTTTTTTTTATGCTGTTGATCAAATATTGGATTTATTTTGGGTTGACAGTTGGCTATTTCTTACATTACTGAACTTTAAAAATGTGAGTTGATTTTCACTAGAAGCTTATGGTTTTATGCTCCATTTAATATCTCTTTGTTTCTCAAATTTTAAAGCCGTAGCTCTCCGCAAGGATGGTTAGTTTTTCGTAAAATATTTTTATAAAAAAAATTCAAATAAAAACATTCAGAATTGCTGTTGCTGCAGAAGTTACTCGCTCCTCAGTAGAGATATGAGGTTGCAATAGTTTATTCTAAAAAGTAATTTATGCTTGTCGATCAAATAGCTTATGCTGGATGTTGGAAGTTGTACGAAAAGCATTTTCAACAAAGTTGCAGGTACTAGTTCGCTTGTCAAAGGATATGTCAGAGTGGATGAACTGTACTTTGCAAACAGATTTGCAAGAAATAATTTCCTGTATTGCGGTTCACGCCGAAGAGCTTTTTCTTGGCACAAGCAAAGGTTCAATTATCGTTGTGCATAATCTCAAGGTAATGCATATCAGGACGTAATAATTTGTCTTTTATCATTTTTAGCTTTACATTGAATATCCAAATGCGTGATGGTAGATTCTGTGCTTACATCTATTTTAATGAAGCAGTATTTTTCTTTTTGGTAGTAAGATTAAAGAATTACTTGGTTACTTGCTTATCATTACTGTAACTGTCTTTTATGGAACTTATAGTTACTGCAACTATATAGAACTGCAGTTTTATGATTCGTTATTTCAGCATACGCTTATGAGTTAAGCATAAATTTGAATCTATCCACGACGTCTTTTTTTTTTTTAATTGTATAAAATTATACTGTTCATTATTTTAGGTGAAGCAGGTAATAAAACGAGCCCATGGTAAGAGTGGTATTACAGATATGAAATTTTATAAGACTAAATTATTATCTATTGGACGTGATGGAAAATTATGCATTTGGAAAAGAGGTTGTGGTTCAAGTTGTTCAACATTAATTAGAATTATGTCCCTCCACCATCATCAAAGGAATAAAATTCAAGCTTCCAGTCAAATGTCGTTTTAAGGGAATGCACTGCAATTATTGTCTTGGTCTAAACCTTCCACTGCAGTCGAAATGGAATGGCCATGCAGGTTTTTGGAAACGGCAAACCAGTTATATGTGGCAGGATTTCGAGGGGTTTACATAGTTTTTTTGAAATATACTTGATGAATGCGAAATTGCTTTTTATGAAATCGTAATTTTCCATTCACTGATTCTTGCAGGCAGGATTACATTCATTAAAATAATATAAAGAAAAAGAAGTGCATTCACTTTGTAGGGTAACTTTATTCTGGTAGATTACAATAACGGACACTGCGTTTGTGATGTGTGGTGTGGAGGAAGGCGTCGCTCGTGGTGTTTGTCAGTGTTGGAAGAAAATGAAAATTGTAAAGGATCGAAATCACTATGCTTTGAGTTTGTTGTAAAAAAAAGGATCTCAAAAATCATACTTTATATGAATGATTTATATGTTATTAAGGTAAGTTGTCTTTCAAAGCTTCAAATCAGTCATTTGTTAGGACGTTATTAATTATTAGTAGAGGTACACAATGCTGAAACTTACTACTTTTTTTATATTAGGCTCTCAGTGTTAGACTCTTAGGGGTATCATTTCCCATTATCATTCGTATAGCTTTTCTCCAAGGAATGGGGGAATCCTGGTTAGGGATGAATTTCCTTCAGGATAAAGTTATAATTCCAGAAGGCATAGTAGTAAACTACTTTCACCTTTTCTTTTGATTTGAATATCAAAACCTTGCTGGAGGAATTTGAAGTCACAATCAAATATGAACTAGTGATCAAGATAATTCCAAGCGGACTTTCCAAGAAAATGTTTTTTGCTTTTTGTTTCTTTTGCACCGATACTTTTCCCATACGCAAATAGTGAAAAACTTTAGGAGTTGGTTTTCAGCTATTCCCTGGAATTATATGTATATAAAAAAAAGATCCTAGTATGTATCTTTTACAGCCTAATTTGCATATTTCCGGCATTACATCTATCGCAGTTATAAAAATCAATCAAACAGAATTATATGTTACCGGTGGTATCGATGCTATGCTTGTTTTATCCAGATTTATCAGCTCAGGTTGGAATTCGTTTCTTTTTTTCATTTGCAGCTGTTGATGGTATGAGGTGTTGTAACGGTATTATTTATGATAAAAAATACTTGTTTCTTGGAAAAGTGCTTTCTTAAGCTTTTAAACCAGATATGGTTTTCTAATAGTTACAGGTTTTCAAATTTTGGAAAATGATTAAAACAAGGTTTCAGGATCTGTTGAAGTATTGCAGCGATTGCAAGCTCATTCTTCTTCAGTATACTGTGTTTATGCAATGAATTCATGCCTTATTTCCGTTGGAGGAAAATCTGAAATTTTCATTTGGCATCTAGAAGCAGGTATATTTCAGTTTATCATTCATCTGCTTAA
>NW_018108216.1:207563-255868 GCF_000183805.2 Loa loa | reverse complement strand
CTCAGGTTGGAATTCGTTTCTTTTTTTCTATTTGCAGCTGTTGATGGTATGAGGTGTTGTAACGGTATTATTTATGATAAAAATACTTGTTTCTTGGAAAGTGCTTTCTTAAGCTTTTAAACCAGATATGGTTTTCTAATAGTTACAGGTTTTCAAATTTTGGAAAATGATTAAAACAAGGTTTCAGGATCTGTTGAAGTATTGCAGCGATTGCAAGCTCATTCTTCTTCAGTATACTGTGTTTATGCAATGAATTCATGCCTTATTTCCGTTGGAGGAAAATCTGAAATTTTCATTTGGCATCTAGAAGCAGGTATATTTCAGTTTATCATTCATCTGCTTAATTTTCGTTTAATAGGTGCGATATTTTCCAGGGAATCTGCAGCAGTTATTTAACACTCGCATGCAAGGAAATTGTAGATTGCTAAGTGTTCGGTTTATATCAGTCAGTCCTCACATTCGATTCCTGATTTCATGCTCGGATGGAAGACTAATGTAAGTAAAATTGTAAGTCACATCAATCGGATATAGGTTGACTGATGCGGTGCTTAGAATCAATTTTCTGCAGCGTAAAAGAATTTCATGAACTTTACGATCGTTTAGAATCATTTCCTGCAGCGCAGTGGAGGAATTTCATAAGTTTTTCCTTTTTAAGGATTTACGAATTAAGCAGGACTTTGGATGCAAAAAAACCCTCAGTTTTGTTTGAATCGATTAATGGTGATGGAATTATGGTTAAAGTTTCTTGCGTTTCGTTAAATGATAGCTTTGTGTGCGGTGCTGTCTCATCTGCAGGAATACTACACATCTGGAATTTTTCGGAATTAGTTGATATAAAAGATCATAAAAGAATCGAAGTGGAAAAATGTGGACTAAGCGCATTGAGTATGTACAACGAAAATGGTGAAGTTTTTTTAATTCAAATTCAAGATTTTAGAAGTTTTGAATTTTTGTAAGTGAAGTCAAAACTTCCATTACTTTTACGTTTCTGGTTTATTAAATATCAACAATTACTTCGTTTATATTTTAGAACTCTTGTATGTTGGTGTGGGCTCTGAATCTGGCACTATCAGCATATTTCAAGTAAAAAAAAATTGGGAGTTCGTGAAAAGTGTTAACCGTTGGCATGGTGCCACATGTACAGGTGGGTTTGTTTCACTTTTTTACCAGTGAAGCCTGAATAACTTATGGAAGTGCTTGAGGGGTTGGGCTCACATAGGATTTTAAAAGCGAGACGTTTTTGTTTACGCTTTTTATTATTTTGAAATTTCATTTTTTTTTTCGTCTCGGTTTGAAATAACCGTTGCAGATTTGCATCTTCATCGAACTGCTCAATCACTTTTGGTATTTTCAGTAGCATTAGACTGCAGATTAGCAGTATTCCTTTATTCTCCTACTTTTCATACGGTAAGTTATTGTCAGTTCTCTGGTACTGAACATTTTTATCCATCATGTATGATCTGTTTGTTTAGATAAAATTTGTAGTTTTTCTCGGTGAAATGAAATAATAAATAGGGCATCAAATTACGAATGGATCCCGTGTTTCCAGATAATGGTTGCCATAAACATGGTTTTTGTCAATTTTCTGATCTACTTTTTGGTTTAAGAAAATGGAAGTGAAAATTAAGTCCCTTCCACTCTCCTAAGTTGGTTCAAAATAAATGGCTGTTTTAAACATGATATTTCAAACATTATAGCTTAAACAAAATCTTTAACGCACAAAAAAAATTACGTAATTATTTCAGCATTTGGCAATGAAATTATATGATAACAGTTAGAATTAGAAATGTCCTTGATCTAAGCTAATTTTGTTGGGAGCTGTTAATTGTGGATTTTTCCGCCACTTTTGAATCGAAATAACCCTTCTTTTTCTTTTTCTTTTTTTTTTCTTTTTTTCTTTTTTTTTTTTTGCAAATGTTTGGTGTTTGCAGTTTTCGACAGTCTCACAGTAATGCTATGAGGCAGCACTTTGTGTCACTTCAACATGAATGCTTGCTTTGTTTAAGAAAGTTACCAGTAGGTCTATTAGTTTCAAGAAAGACGTATTTCAGATCGACATCGAGAAGTCATTAGCAGCAACCAAATAGTTTTAAAAAATTTAATGGATCAGTATATCTTAGCGTGACAGTTCCCAACAGTTTTGCATTCCTACTTCTCCTGTTACCAGTTTACTAGAAATATATGTTGACCATTGAATGGTCAGCCTTTCAACGTTCGAGTTCACAACCTTAATTCATAAATGTACAAGCGCATGGTTTCAGGATTTACTGTTATCCCAAAGCACTATTAGCTTAACTTAGAACTTGGAAGATACCATAAGTTTGATATTATGAAACATAGTTATATGGGAATTATTTATCCTAGCTGATCGATAATCCATCAAAAACAATAAATGAAAATTGAGGGATTTACGAAGGACGTGCAAGATAGGTAGAAACGAGGGATTGCTAATTGAAAGACTTAATCGAACGGAAGCAGCCATTTATTTTGAGTTAACAAAATACCATTTGAAGTTTTGTCTTCGTGCGCGAATACTTTATCAGATATTTCGAATTCATTTAGTGATGGAAAATGGAACAAATTATGTTCTTCGCTGATTAATACTGTTACTTTCTTCTTTCTTTCTCTTTGTTTCAGTTGAGCTTCCAGCAGTCTGTGTTATTAAACATTGCCGATCCCTCATCGTTAATCGTCTCGACTGTTAATAATAATATGGCGAAGTGTGTCATAGCTGGCACATCAATCTGTCTTGCTTACTTCAACGAATCTCCTCCGCACTTTTGTGATACTGAGGACTGAGATATCAACTGAGATATCAACTGAGATGAACGTTTAATCGATTTCCAATGACATTTTTTGTTATTTTCAAATTCATATTCATGAAGAATGAGAGATTATGGGTGTCACGCGTTCACGTCTTTCATGTGTTAAGGAGGAAGCTAACGTGTCTTTGCTACAAGTAAGCGGTTGAAGGAAAAGACGGCGAGAAGGCGATTACTGAACTGTTTTCTTTTTGTATCATCCTGTTGGCAACTTCCAGATCATCACCAGCGTTGTTCCCTTGCATAGCCAAATTCCTATAAGTGATTTTGAGTGTCTTTACTTACAAAGTTGTTATGCAAAGTCGAAAATCGAACTTTGCTCATATAACTATTGTGTTCATTGTCCATATAACTATTCCTATGATAAACATTCCATGTGAAATGAACACTTTGCTAATAATTACTTATTCTTGAGAAGTAATTCGTTGGTATTTCTCATCTAGTTTCTTGAGAAGTATCATTCCCATTTCCCTGGTGACATCTTGCACTTTTTGTTGCTATTCCCCAGTTATTCAGCGTGAAATTGTATTTTTTAAAGTTTATAAACAGTGGCAGTGTAATATCATATATATATATAACATTGGGAAAGGATTAATGAAGAGATTTGAACCGGAAAATACTGATATAACTCAAATTTATGTTTCAATGTTTCCTAACGCTTTTCACATAATTTGTGAGAATACACTTCATAGGGCCAGATTTTAATTTTAGTAGTGTTTTTTTGTCCGAACTCGTTCATTAATTAAAAAATCGACAAAAATTTGCATTAATAGGGAAAAAAATGACAAAAATTAAAATAATCGACTGTTTCCATCTCAATAACTTCCTTCTCTTTTGATTTGTTTATGTTAGAAGGAATTCATCCCTACTAAGTAACACCGACACAACGAATATTCATGAATTATGCAAGCTGAATTTTAATGAGAAATTAATAACGATAAATGGTAAATGGCAAATGGTTTCTTAAATCTTTTCATCTTTGCTGTTATTGCATTTATCCCATGTTACGATGATTGTTTTCGACTGGATTCATTATCATTTCAGCTTTCAAGGAAATAATTAACACTTTAAATAAATTCATGTCGCAAACTTGTGTTAACAGTGGCTGTTGAAGCTGTTGAAGAGTTGTCTTTTTTCGTTGATTGAAGTGAGTTCGAAATTAGGTTTTCTGTTTTTCTTCTTCATTTGAATTCTTTTCTTAATTTTTTTAATCTAAAATGACTTGTTTATTCAATTAAGTTACTTGTTTAGTCAAAAAAAGTCAACTTTCTTTTGATTTCATTCGTTTAATATCTTCTCTCTAAGAGTTTTATTATGACACGGAAAAATAGTAATTGTGTAGTTTAGAGTGCAGCGAGATTCTTAAAACCTCGGCAGGTCCAGAGGAAAAGTTTCCCTGTTAGCTTGTTAAGGTCAGAAGACGGAGAGGTTACCAAAATTAACCTTCCTGATGAAACAATCTAACTGCTTGCAATATGGTTTTTTTAATTCTCCCATTTTTTCTATTGGAGATAAAGTTACTCTCCAACTTTGTTACTTTGAAAAAGTAACTGTAAAATCAAAGAAACGTTGCATAAATTTCTCACCTATGTTTTTGGTTGAATCAAGTCCCTCTGAATTTGGTATAAGTATTTATCTGAGCCTAAATCCAGTTGCGTGTTTATTATTCAAATTCTTTGGTCAACAATAAACCTGGTTTCCCCTTGCAACAGATATGCTTAATAGCAAGAAATTCGTCTACGAAACTATGAAAAATAAATGAAAATATGCTAAGGATTTATTGATGTGAAATATAAAGCCCTATTAACAAACCTTTTAAAAGAGCCTTGTTCTTACTTTCATCAGTTTCGCATCCTTTGGTTTTTTTGTGGATAGATTTTGAAGGATGAAAAGACATGACTCTTTCACTTTTCTTTTCTTTTCTCGAAGTTTTTACCTTAGAGTCTTATGAACCAACCGTTTTTGTTCTCGGATTATGTAGTTATTCTTGCTTGTCATGGAGCGTTACTCATCTGAGCAGAAATTAATTTGATGGGAAATTGTTCCTTTCGAAATTTTAAATAATTTTATTGGTTTTCATCTTCGAATATTTGCTGACTTTGATTCTTAGAATTTGGTCTGTTACGAACCTGAACTAACAACCTTCACAATTATTTCAGTCGAGAACAATATAACCTAAGGTAGTGATAAATTGAACTGGATGTAAATAAAGGTATAGTGACAACGAAAAGCTTCTTTCATGTATAAATGGAACACCTCCGTCATAATTATATATATATATATATATATATATATATGTAATTGTTATATATCGTATTAATTTTAGAGTATATATATATATATATATGTAATTGTTATATATCGTATTAATTTTAGAGCCATGAGATTGTTATATAGATATATAACAATCTCATGGCTCTAAAATTTATGCTAAATTAATACGACTGTTATTCTAAATTTGCGCATAATCTATAAAAGAAATCAAGATATTTATAATGAAGTAAAGCTTAAATGACATAAATACCAAATAAATAATTAAGTAATTCCGATGTTTTCTCGCTAGCATGCAAAGATATGATCTATCTGTCATTGAAGAGAATGATCTGGAGACATGCTTGTTTATCAAATAAGTAAAGGAAATAATTTTTAGTGACTGATTCAAAATTATATCGGCACTTAGATACATTGCTATCATCAGTCTACTTTGCTCCTATCATTGCTGCGAATATGGTTAGCTTCGTCCTCTATATATTTTGTTATTATGATGAAATAAATCAATTCAGTCAAGTTGTTATTGAATTACTTTTCTCTTGTCTACTTCTTTATTATCATTTTCTTTTCTTATCTACGTTCTTTTTTTTTCATTTTTGTAATTTGCACCAAATTTAATTTTGAGTTTCACCGTAATAATCAGTAAGTAATTACATGAAGCAATTAAAGATCTGATAGTCTCTTGAGATGTTAGACCAAGTCTGGCATGGAGTGTATTAGTGCACTGGTTTCTTGACAGTTTATGTTATTTCACATTTTAGATCGGTTGGTTCCATGAATGTTTTCGTCGAATGATTTTTGAACAATACGGCGGAGATGTATGGTTGAAGATTTTGTAAGTTTTTAATGTCGCTTTTACTAGGGGTTAATAATCCTTGTCAAATTCTTTTCTCAGTAAGCTAAATATCACTGTCATTCTATATTCCTACTTCGTTTAACATAATTTATTGGAGTTACCTCATCTAATTACTCGGCCACTTTTATTCATTATTTTATTCTATTTCGATTCAGAATCTCATTCAAATTCCTTCAAATTACTGGAAGTAGTCTTGTTTGAAAGCACAATTTTTTCTTTTCAACTGGCTTCTAAAGGTCACGGGTTAAAAAAAGGAAAAAAAGCTCTGGCAGAGCTGATGCATGCCAATTTAAAAGGTATTTTTCCATCCAAGATCAATAGTTGTGTTTGAAATATCTTTGAGCTTCTGTATCGCCATCAATCTTTGGTATTGATTCCCACGTTATGGAAATGACTTCGGCATCTAATTAAAGAAATTGGTTTGAAAAGTTATAACTCATTAAGAGATAAAATAATCAACGTCTACTATTCCTAGGTTAATATGTTTCAAAATCTGAATATTTCTGAGTCAAAAGGAACTTGTTTTTCTCGAAAGTGTGATCAAAAGTAATAATTCATGGATCAACAACTGAATGGAAAGGTAAATAGAGGGAATATTTTGGGGAGGCCAGAACGAATACGGTTAGCTTACTCCAAAGATTGGATATCTTTTAAAGTTGCGTGCGAGAAAAATTTATTGGATCGCGTGCCAATATTATTTGTTAGAAAATTTTTTGACAACAATTAAAAATGAATCTTTCGATTTTCTTAGGTTTTTTCAATATTTTTCTTACATGAATTTGTGGTTATTATTTTCTTATCGAGATTTTTAATAATTAATGATGAGGCAGACTGTTGTCGTTCAAAGTTACCTGAAAGCAATCATGTAACATTGCTTTTATCTCCATCTTGCAATTGTCATTTCACAATATTTGAGAATTTACATTGTGATTTTCAGAATGCACTGGATTTTACTGAGGAACATAACAATTTCTTAGTTTCATTATTCTAGAAAATCCAAATTCCAAAATCATTTGTATTATTCCAAGAATTTTGGATGCATTTTTGTAATCCAATTTAAACCTTTGTTTTGTTCTCTCTTTCTGCATTTTGGAAAAAGCAAATGAGGAATCATTTTTAGCAGAAAGAAATTTTTTAATAACTATTTGAAGGATAAGAAATATAAATCTATCATAATAATTTCGAAATGAAATTTTCTACCGACTAAGTAAAGCTAAAGAATGAAATTTTACAAGGTTAGAAGCCAAGTTGCTTTCATTAATAGTGAGTACTTTCTTTATTCTTCATTGTGTACATCTATTATAATTGATCAATTGCAGAAATTCTTGTCATCTGAAAGAAGGCGAAGAATGTATGTTGACATGTTATTATGACGACGAAGTAACAATGGAATTAACTCGTGCTATTTCCCATGTTTTAAGTATGTATTTTCAAGTTTCCAGATATTTTCGAGCGAATTAAACAGAAAAGGACCTTTTCTCATGATTTGAGATCAGGAGACTTGATTTAAATGAGTTTTACTTCAGTCTACAGAAATAAAACCCTCGATTTTGTTCTACAAGAAATTCTCTGAGCCACCGTTCAATTCTGGATGATTTAAATTGTCATTAAAAGGCTCAATGTCCATGCAGCACTTTTTTCCAATTTTTGAAAATAATTTAGATCTTTCGTTGGATGCGGTTTGGGAAGCTTTTGGCGCATATTTTGTACACTTTGTTATGAAGATTGGATGGGATGAACTTTTGCAAGCACTTGCCTACGATCTCAAAGTATTCTTTTTCAAAACTTAATTTATCTCCAGCTGTGAAATTTTCCCTCGAAAAAAAGGAAAAATGATAGGTTTGTAGATTCTAAGTAAAATTAGGTCTCAAAAAAACTTCAAATGTTTCATGCAATTGATTTCTAGAAAGGATTCCAAAAAACTGAGTTCAATTTACTTGAGAAATCCTCATTGGTCTAACTGCTTGAAATCAAATTTCAATACTCTATTCTCGGATTGCTCATTTAGTGAATTAACTTCCTGTAAAATTATTTAGTAATTCATTTACTTGAAGGGTTTCCTGAATAGTTTGGACAGAGTGTATTATTTTGCTGACCAGTTCGCCTTCTCGATGAAATTACGTGGTCCATTATTTCGCTGTGAATGTAATAGTGATGGTAGTCTGCTGTTGCACTATTATTCATCACGTACAGGATTTCCGGGAATTGTCAAAGGTGTCACCAAATTATTATACGTTTCAACCGTAATTTATAATTTTAACTTATTCTCATTAATGAGCACTGAATTGAGTTTGTTTTTATTTATTTAAAAGATATTATGTGCTGACTAGTAAACGCTATTTAAACGTAGTTCACGTTCTTTCATCTTTCAACAAAATATTCTCCTCTACATTCCACAGCATCCAAAATTCCTTTTCACTCTTCCCTTCCTTTGTATTTAGACACTTTGCAAAGATGTGTCATTATAAAAGTACTCACTAATGATATGATAAAATTAACAGTGAAGTTTTAAGAGTTTAAAAAGTTTAGAATTGTGGAAGAAAAAAAAACAATGTTAGTGATTTCTGTATGATTTCAGTCGAGAGATTTTTGCGAGCAAAGATCTTTCTATATTTTCAGGTATTGTTCATGAAGTATCAAAGCGAATATTTGGGATTGAAGTTGGAATAACTATTGAAAGCCGTCTTCGAGAGCATTTTAGTTCAACCATCAAAGAACACATCATGTTTACAATTACTGGGGTTTTCTCAATAGTTTCCTATTACTTTTTCCTACTGAAATGAACTGTTAGAAATCCAAAATGATTTTTGTAAATTGCGGTGCAAGGAGTATTTTGCTAGGATAACTGAAATTAATTTCAGAAGGGTGAAGATAAGCGCAGTTTGAGTGTTGTGAATCCTTCGCTAACCAATTTTTTGCAAGACACAAAGTCAAATGTGAATTTTGCTATAATTTTAATAAAATATAAAATTTCAGTCAAGTAGCAAGCAAGGGTTATTCTTTGTTTCTTCAACTGATAATCAATCACCAATGATTTTTTCCAGAAATATGCGAAATACTTATTTTCATGTATTCTATCCATTCAATTGAAGTTCGCCTGCAAATTCTTAAACTGATATAATGATTCTTTCTTTGATAAATATTAACAAGCGAAATTTGCTTATTAATTATAATCTAATATCTATTGAAATATTAAAACGAAGTCACACTTTACATATAGTCGAATTTCAACAGTGAAAAAACCTGATTGATGATGACGTTTCATTCAAGATGTCATCAAGTTACTTTGTGCATTACGGCATTCTGTGTAACTTGTAGCTTTCATCTTCTAAAATGACAATATCCATATGTGATTTTAGAAGATGGAAGTTGCAAGTTTTTACGGAGACGTGTATTTCACGTATGTTCATTCAATCAACAATATAATATTAAGACAAAATGAAATTTAAGGAGCAGTGTGGTTTATCGCTAAACGAATTTGCGATTATTTTTCCATATCACATTTGTTTTAGTAAAGAATTCCAAATATTGCACCATGGTAAATTCTTCGAGTATTTCCTATTCTAATGGTTGTTTGGTAAATGATAAGTAAAAGTTATGTTTATTTTGAATTATTAGGGGATAACTTCTTAAATAAAAGTATCTGGTGGATTGAAAATCCAAAATAATCTTAATTATCATGATTCCACTTTTTGTTTCCAGGTGTTTTTATCAAAAAGTATGTACCATCGGTGAGATGCGGTATAACTTTGCTGACTGATATTGTACAGCTTATCTATCCTAACGTAAGTAAAATTTCAGAAAACAGTAATCCTGAAATACTTTAATTATTTAAGAAGTAGGATTATTCATTACAGTAATTGAGCCTGTATTTCAGACACCATTTACTTATGAATCTTTGCTGGCTTTTCTAAACAATATATTCGTATTAACATTAAATGATACCATTGACAGTGAAATTGGTTCACAACCGATCGTGTTAAAAGGTTGCTTCATTTCGAAAATGCATGACTTGTTTCTGGTATTTTGGTAATAAATACATTATTGATCGTTGGAAAAATTATTGCTAATAGAATTAAACGATAAAATTTGATTAGATAGATTAAGAGTTAAACAGAATAATCTATTACTAGGATCGATGACATTACTGTCAAATGGAAACTTTATTTATATGTGCTCGCTAGACGTATCCAACATCACCCATCTTAATCAACGAAAATTATACATTAGCGACATGCAACTGCATGATGCAATTCGAAATATTGTCATGGTTAATCAATTAAGGCTCTGCCAAATTAAACACACGTCTGTTAATTTTGATCTTTTGCATGTTGAAAACTATCGTAACGGATAGCAAATTTGGTAACTCTTTAGCTGCTATGGATGATTCTATGCAACTATCTTATCAGAAAGCAACGATAAGTTTATAATATTCTTTGATTTACATACGTTAACAGTCACACTAACTTCAATTTCAAACCGAATGATAATGGAACATTTAACTCAGTTCAGAGAATGATTATTTTTTGATTAGCAGTGCAGTATGCTGTCTAATTCGTATTATATGCTTTCGTTTAAGATTCGAAATCGTTGTAAGCGATGATATAATGTTGAAATATTTTGGAAAATCTAGAAAATTGGTGATTAGAAAACTATAAAATTTTGAGATTGCGTTTGTTAACTCTGCAGCTGCTCACTATCACTTCTGCTTGAAATTAGTAGTAGTTTTAAAGTTCGAAGTTTAAAACGGAAATAAAAGTTGAAATGATGATATTACAGTAGTGTATTAGTTTAAAACGTGCCACTGCATGGAGAAATGCCTAAACATTGATATACTTCAAAAAATTCTCATTGATGCTCTATTTGTTTACTAAGCTAAGTGTTTTGTAGTGAAAAGTTGGAAGAACAAAAAAGCAGTCTGAAAAAACTAACCGAAAAAGCTACTATTGAGAAATATCGATCAGAAAAGCTCCTCTATGAATTATTGCCTCCATTTGTTGCTAAAATTCTTCGCAGGGGTGAAACGGTTCAAGCACGTAAAAATTAATTATATTTAATTTCGTATTTGACAGTCTTCTTCTGATGATTGCAAACTAGCATGAAAGAAAACGAGATCTTTTAGATAAAGGAACTGAAAGACGGCACACTGTTCAGTGTTTGGAAATTTTCAGATGAATATACAGAAGCAACAGTTCTCTTTTCCGACATTGTAAAATTCACAAAAATTTGCGCTGCATGTGCACCTTATGATGTTTTCAATATGTTAAATGAACTATACACCAAATTTGATCGTATTGCTAAAATTGTGAGTATCTTTTACGTTTTCTTTTCTGAATCTTAACTATGTAGTCTGTTCATTTATTTGCAAACTTGGACATTAGACATGAAAATAATTTAGAAATTTGTAACTTTCTGATTGCTTTTTAAAAGATTTGAGTTGCAATTTTGTGGCTTACAGCAGACCTTCAGAAACTTTTGAACTTGTCGCACTTTTAAGGTCAAGATTTTGCAATGTATGAAGCGTCTGAATGCTTTGCCTGTCATTGTTGAATTCATAAGATTCCATTATTTTAATCTTCTAGAACGACGTTTATAAGGTTGAAACTATTGGTGATGCTTACGTGGTCGCTAGTGGTGTTCCCACTCAATGCGCCGATCATTCGGAACGTATTTTAAATATGGCAATTGGTATGCAAATAGAAGTAAAGTCAGTGAAGCGTCCAGGAACTGATATACCACTTGAGATCCGTGTGGGTGTTCACACTGGACCGGTTTTTGCTGGAGTGGTTGGATTCAAAATGCCTCGGTTGGTGATTCAAAAACGTAGTAACTTTCTATTTAATTTACTTCACATCAAGTAAAGCAATGGCAAAGTATTGAATGCGAACACTATTTTGCATTTTCAGGTATTGCTTGTTTGGGAGAACAGTTTCAGTAGCCCGTAAACTAGAATCGAATGGTATGCCGCGAAGAATTCATGTCAGCGAAACGGCCAAGAAGCATGCTTCGCTCAAATTTTAATTTAATTATTATGTTTAGTTTCAAGTGAATGTAATATCATTATTTCCCACCTAGTATTTTACTGGTTTAATCTAGTTCTATTCTACAACTCTAACATATTTCCAGTTCGGCACTGCAAACGAATAAATTCCTTAAATTTGTCGATGGAGGAGTTATCGAGATCGACGTTGGTCGGATGCGCACTTATTTTCTGGAAAAAAACGGTCAGAAAAAAGTTTAGGAAATGTGTGCCCTACTAAACGTTTGTTTCATCAGTCTTTGCATCGAGCTGAAAAATCCGGCACGATTTTTTTTCTTGTCTTATCTTTAGTGAATGGAACCATAACTGCAGAACCGGGACAATCCATTGATGGTTACTTTGAATTGTATAAAGCCATAAAAAATTCATTTGAAAACGAAAGTCCCTGTAAGGTAAACATAAAAATATGTTTGTTACAAAAGTGCGTAGTCTTGAACTTGAAATTAACTGAATGTAGATGATCAGAGCTTTAAATCACCCACTAGCACTTTATACGAAAATCTTTCAGATAACGATCATAGAAACGGGAAAAGTTGAACAGAGGCCTTCTCCAATACCTTCCGCACTTCGGCCAGCTAAGGCTGACCTCCAAGGATCTAGTGCTTGTGCAGTCATTTGATGTGCATTTCTACCATAAATTTGCTGTTGCAATAGATAATCTTCCAAGTTAGATTATATGATGACCAAGTACGATTCGAATTCTAAAATCTTGAAGAAAAAAAAAGATGAACTTTCTCCCGGAATCCCGCATTATCGTTTTCGCATGCGAACAATGCATTATGCGTGATTACCATTTTGAGCTCTGTACTTGTAAACTTTTCCGTTTCAAAAACTGGAGTTAATCGGAGTGTGAACACATTCCCCAGAATAGCTGGGACCTATTCACTGCTCTCCTAATATTTTACTTGGATTTCTTCCCTTATCTAGCTTATTCAAACCCCCCAAACAGCCTCTGTGACTTAGTCCCACCCACAGAGCACTTCAAATCTTGGTGGACATTTCTGCAAGAGAAGTGTTTAAACTAAAATTCTTCTGGAAGGAGGTTCCGATATATACTTCCATTGAATTAGGGAATCGGGTAATATAAGTACATTTCCGAAATCTCGATCAAAACACAAAATGCACACCTACCGAGCCACGAAATGATCGAATCATTTTTCTAAAATCATAATAAATGTAAAAAACAAGTACCATTCGGAAAACAGTTACGAAATCCAATATTTCCAAAGCTAAAATTGAATTTTGAGATAGCCCCAACCGCAATCCATACCATGTGTTTTTAGACTTATAAAACATAATTCATAAACTAATTAAGCATACAATACAAGCAATGAATCGATATGATAACGTAATATTTCTGGAAGTAATTCACCTCAATAAATTTTGATGATACAACAATATTTGACAAATGTTGATCATACTGCATGTTTTCTTGAGAATTTTTTTGCATGTTTTCTTGAGAAGAATGCATTCTCTTTTGAAAAGCATACTAGTAAAAATAATTGCAAGCAGCTGCTTATTCACAATATTCCCTATATCGTATTTTATCAGCAAGCAATGAAATAATTTATAACCGAAAAGAATAGTAAAACAACCGTGGCTCATTAACAATCCTAACCCATAAAAGGACTATAATTCTCAGACAAGTACCAGTGAGTAAAATTACTAAAGGAAAAATGATTTACAAAGATGAATACAGGTATACTACACAAGTTTGCTTATGTTCTAAATGATTTACAATACTGAACTTTCTTGCTACTATCAAAAGAAATCAGAAATCTACAAAATTACTAGAAACGGTTTTAAGATAACGAAAATCCGCACTTATAACAGTTCCTGTCAAATTAAAATAACAAAAAAAAAGCGCCAGAATCCCCATAAATTAACAAGATTGTTCTAATGAGTAGAATTTTTACTTGCGAAACCTTCATCAGAAATTGATAACAGAGCTGCAAATTCCAATTTTTGGCTGCAAAGATCTGTTGCAAAAGATTCAGGTCTCTCTTGCACCGGCGTTGTGAGGTCGAAAGAGGAGCAAGTATGAATATTGAAGACGCTTCCTCGATCGGATGTGTCTGTTGAACCATTCCAAGTTGAATCCGCCGTGTGTTCGCTTTCACTAAGTGAAGGTAACTGTCCATAATCACTTTCGTCCCAAATAATAACGCTGCAAACAAAACTTGATAAGATAGTAATGAGCATAAAGTAATAGACTGTAGTTAGCGTTTAAGACTATAGCTTCCTTTCGTGATACAAGGAATCCCAAAATTGATGAATTACAGAAATTTAATATAAAAAGTATACTACAGCAGGATATGAACAGTCAAAAATAAAAAAAATGTATTCCCTAGGTTTTATGGACGCAGAAATCGTATAACGAACAGAAATGTATGATATAAGTCAAACGCAGAAACATGCAGAATGCAACCCTCTTACTTTGTCTGTTCTTGATATTGTTTCAGTAATATACGCACCATATTCAATGTGTTCTCAATTTCGCGATAAGTTTGAGGTATCGGTATCTCAGTTTCTTTAAAGAAGCATAACATTTGCATTGGATGATTTATTTTCTGCAAAGAAAAATGAAATTAAGTTAAACTAAGAAAAAAAGAAAGAAAAACATAATAATATAAACACTTTAGATAAAGTAACAAAGCAACTTCATGAGGAAAATAGCGTACCAATTCTTGGATTCTTAATGATTATTATGAACTAAACTCTAACATTTTAATATAATCTTCTTCCCAAATGTTTAATATATTATGCAATGGATACATATATATATATATATATATAAAGGGATGAAATCAAATTTAATAAAAGTTGTGACTTTATGGTCATCATGTGTGAAATGATACTCAATCAAAACTCAGAAAATACCTGACACGGTTTCTTCGAAGATTTTTTTGCAATTCTTTTTCTTCAAAATGTTAATAAGAGATGTTTCTTTTCCCAACTCCTGCTCAACTGTGGTACGAACCGGTAATGATGAATGCGTTTTCAATGAGGAAAAAGATGGTGGGTATTCCTCAGCTGAATCTGAAAAGATATTGCCAAATAATATTGATACATTTTGATAAATGATGCTACGCAACAAGAGCTAAAAAAAGTTTTGTCTTTTTTCAGGAATAAGTCTGTATTGGAAATAGAAATATGATGGAAAGGATGAAACACCGAAAATGAAATCAAATGAAAGGAAAAATGTGACTGTATTGGAACAAACGCCAACCTTCGCTCCCATCAGCTGTCATCTGCCTACATGTTTTATCTGTTGTATCGTAAGCTGATGAAGGACACCCCATGGACATTCGTGATTGCAGTGAAGTTAGATACTCGATCAGTCTTTTACAAGCCATCTTCTGTTCATAAAACGGTTCCAACGTTTCTTCGTCAATAAAATCAGCAGCTAAACTAGGAGAGGTGTGAAGTGTTTAACTCATGATAGTACAAAATCTTTCACAGTTTCAACAAAATATCTTCTGAAAAAAATTAAAAGATTGCCACACGCTAAAACCAAGTTAATTTTAACTGATGAAAAAATCGAATCACTTAAATTCCTTAAGAAGCAATACGAAAAATCAATGTTACGTCTATAAACTACCTACAGAAATGAAAAAAAAAAACAGTAAATTCTAGATAATGGGGAAAAGAAAACTCACAAGACTGGTGGCGATGAGCCGCCGGATATGTCGCTGGATATGGATAGTTCAAACAAATTATGGAAGAACATTGCATATCTTTTTTATTTCTATTTGACCAATCAATGTATTCTGTCCGCTTCTTGTTGTAACTATCCACCAATTTCTTTTTTTTAGCATGTAAATCGCATAGATTATCTTTAAGCTGTAAGAAATCCCGCCTTTGTTGTCTAATATATCGATCAGTGTTATCAAGCTGATTTGTTATTTCACGGATTGACTTCAGCAAATTCTAAAATATGTCCTTCTCATTATTGTTTTGCAAAAATATTTCACAAATTTGATTTTATTACTGCATAAAGGTTTTACGAACCTGTGAAAGAACTAAATGGAAATATGGAACTGTATACTACTACTTACTACTACTAATTAAGGAATGAAATAAGGGACTAAAACAGCAACACGTAAAAAAGAAACCAAAATGAGAGGGAACTAACACTTAAAATCTCTGAAAAACAGTATGTGACAAAATTTACTGACAATCCACAACATTAAACAATAAACTAATCTATGTACACCTTCCTCTTCCTGTTGTAACTATCCACCAACTCCACTTGTTTTCATCGAAAGGACAAAGTCGCCGGAAGGGCTGAGAAGCATAATAAACTTCACAATATTAAGAATTAGTGAAAGTTCCGATAAAGAGATGGAATGTGTAGCAACATACACTACGCCTTTCATTGATTCCACATAATTGGAGCTGTATAACCCGTTTCTCTTCCATGACAGTATTATATTTCCTAAAGAACGAGTTATGTGGTGCAAGCAGTAAATAACACTGAATCCATGAAATAAAAAAGAAGAAAATGTTTTATGAGTGTTCTGAACGAAATTAATGTTATGAGTTGTTGAAAACACCAAAACTAAAACCGATAAGATCAGCTGAATATATGCCGATCCGGTAAGTTACTTCGACCATGCACATCAGTCTTGCGTTTGAAAGTGGTGATCTCAATATCACTAGCACGAACGAACTTTTACAACTTATGTGTTTGTGATTTGACTTATAAATTATGTATCTACTGCTATCACGTTGTATATTATGGATTTTTCCCATGTAGTGATATTAGCAAACCATTCACCTTATCTCTTTATGGTCTACTTATGCTGCTAATTTGACACCTGCAAATCGAAAATTTACATCACTAAGATATCTTATACCTATTGCGTCACAAATTTCCATCTGCTTAATCAGTCTTTTTCTCACGAAAATCCTCTTTTTTCTTTCCTCTCAAGCTTCTTTGGACTGTCCTAATCACAACTCAAGACAATGACTAATTCTACACAAGCCTTCAGCTAATGCCGAAGCTGTTTTTCGTATTTAAAGTATCACGTAAAACTGAACATGAATATCCTTTTTAACCGATTATTCAATTTTTTTTAAACGGAAATTAAATCAGTGGAATAATTAGATAAACTTGCGTTAGTTTGGCTCGATTTCGTTTCAATTTGTCGATTTCCTTGATGAGCGCTTTTTCAGTACGACTAGAAGTGAACTTCGTTTGAGAGTATGCAACCTCCAACTCTTTCAAACGTGTTGTCAATCTGCTTTCGTCCCTATAGACCAGATCGTTTTCTATATCGGACAACAATGCATTCTGCAAACTTTGCATATAATGATTAAATTATATGTAAATCAAGCTTCATCACTAGATGAACTAAAATATTCTTATAAATGTATATATGGTTGCTTATGTTTCGGTAAACGGCTCATTTCTTCAACATTCTCCTTTCATAAAAACAATATAACAAGTCAATAGATCCCAAAAGAAATGTTAACCGGCAAGTTTCTGAAAAACCCAAGAATAAACTTGTGAACTTCAAACTATTTTTCGTTATCCGAAAACCCTTCACTGTGTTGATATATCTTTGTTGAATGAATCATTAAAGTTTTCAAGATTTAAGAAGCAGGAAAGCATGGATTTCACAGTATCAAGCAACCGTTAACCTTTTCTGCGAGCAGCATTTTGATTTCATTAATTTCAATTTTCATCCCATCAGCCTCAACCTTCAATTGTTCTCTTCTTTTGCGAGGTTCCTGCTTGCTTTGTTTCAACATGGTTAAAGTTCCAGCAGTATTATTCTTTCCGATAATTCCGTCGATCTACAAATAAAAGATAATTTTCTCAGAAAATGACAAACGCATTCAAAAAATCACTCCACGAACTAGTTTAAAATGTCCGTTATCTTTAAAATTAAGCCCTCATAAATAAACGTCATAGGAAGTGAGCATAAAAAGATGTATAACCAATCATCCATAGTTATTGCTTCTGCATTATGCACTATGGATAAAACTTGATACAAATGTATAGGAACTGAAAACATCACACTCCTACTATTGTCAGTGAAAGCACAGATCAGGACTTTGTACAGATTTGTAGTGGATGAACAACTGAAACCGCAAAAGATTCAAAAATTCCTAAGAAACATATTCAAGAATTAGTGCAAAATGATCTGAAAGAGCTAAGCTCTTCATCAACAGCACAGTTGTCAACATTGAGACTTCGATGACTGAAACAACTGAAAGCCAAGAAAACCAGGCAATGAGGGATAAAAGTAACCTTTGCAACGGTTTCGCTAATACTCTGATTACATTCACGCAGTGCCTGTTGAAAAGCTTGTCTATCTGGTACAGTCGGTCTCAAGCTGGTTGTAGCAGAAACAGTTGTGTTTGTGACAGGACATGTCGTGCCTTTCTGCCCCATGTGCGATCACTATCGACAGCAAACAATTTTGCAACAAACTAATGACTTTCTAAAACTTCGTATATATAATATATATATATATATATATATATATATACATATATTCAATAAAATAAGTGCTGCAGAGAATAAATAAAACACTCAATGCCTATAACAAAGTTCAAAACAAGCATCCAAATCTTATTATGCACGCGGCTAACAGAGAATTCAAACCAAATTAATGGACATAAAAGCATTATCAATCCACCATTTCGCTGTCCATCGGACAAATAAAATTCAATTTATTAAATAAAGAAACAAGTTTAGTATATGCCAAGGAATCTGAAAATACCTTGGAGGTTCAGGAATATGCGTAGTGGAAGCAACAGTGAGGGTTAGAATAAAGGACTACGTGGTGTGAATTATCTACTGATGGCATACAGAGAGGGAATGACACTTGTAGAATAATTTCTCCAAACTTTCTTCATAATCTTGAAATTAGAGGACATATCGGAAAGAGAAAGATTGCTAGGTAAAGATATGCACCAAAGGATATAACCTAGATGGCACAACCTAAAGGCAGTCTACTTTACGTTCATATGAGGATAATATTGAAAACAACTTCTGAATGACTTGGAAAGAAGGAAAAGATAAGAGACATATCGAGACCAAGAATTATGACCTATAAGTATGTATATGTAAAGTCTCTTTACATATAGTATGTAAAGAGACCGCATTTTATCGTCAAAAAGGTATATATATATATATATATAAAATTTTCAATATTATCCTCATATGAACGTAAAATATATAGATATATATATATACATGTATATATGGGGGAGATGCTGTGAGATGACGTGTAGTAAATTGTCGTTCGTCATCAATTCTTTTCACCCGATCACTTCGCACTCGTCTACGATCTTTTTTCTTCCAAGGCAACAAGCGGGAAAACAAATTAGTGAGGACGACTAGGATAATTCATTCAGGGACCAGTGTCCAATAAAGATAGATTGGATCACTAATAAAAACAAGATGAACCACTGTCAACAAGAATCGATTCCCCGTGAAACACTGCAGTAAGAACATTTCATCTATGCGTTAGAAACAGTTAGTAACAATTAATTCTAGAAAAACGTTCGAAATGGCTAGTAAAGATTAATTAATCCTCGTCGACATCGATGTAGGAACTAATTCGATAATTACGTAATAAAAATAAAGGCATGATCAAGATAGTGTAAAATAAGCAAAATGAATTTTATGAATCAAATCTCGAGCTGTTCTTCACTGAATTAATCATCTTATCGTGCAGTTTGAACTCGATGTCATTTGAATGATTTGTTTGTGTGATTAAACTCAACGTTCACCCCACAGCGTCAGTTCCACTTACTAAAAATGGCCTGCGAGCGAGAAAGCATACTTAAAAGTTTGAGAATAGATGATGTTTCGTCCCACAATTCTTCTAATCGAATATAACTGCTTCATTATGTACTCCAGCTATCCTGCGGTAAACTTCAGAGAGAATCAGCTAACTAGATAGTTCGATTAATCTTTTGCCCTTATACCGAAGTCAGACGATCAATTTGCACGTCAGAATCGCTTTGGACCTCCACCGGAGTCTCTTCTGGCTTCATCCTACTCAGGTATAGTTCACCATCTTTAAGAAAACTTTGCGAAGTATATGGACAGGAGTATCCTATCATTTTTATAGATTTATATTATGGCTATCAGTCATGCGTTAGTTATTTTAAATCTCTCGTTCTTTTTGCCAAAGCCTAATTAAGCATGACAATTTCAGTAACACAATGTTTAGAGAAAGTTTGTTAAGTTCAACAAAGATATTATAGCTGAGCAGAATATACCTTAAAGCATTCTCAACAACCAATCCATGCATACTAAAATTTTGCCACACTTGCTAACACTGTACTCTAACCAAAAATGAAGGTTGAGGGATGTAAGACACTGTCTACTATAAAATATTCTGTATCTAGCACGCAAGTATGCAAACCAGTATATCCTGAAAACTGATTTGCATGACATGTACGGCATTTCTGTTAAATTTATCTTTGTTAAACGGAATGAGCCAAATTGGAACATCCCAAGAAAATGAAATGCAGGCATTGTTCGACAAGATTCTTGAATGTTTAGATTGGTTTGTCCTAAAGCTCTAGGAAATAATTCGGCTGTGAAGGGATGTAAAATTTGCACCTGTCATTCATGATATGCTAACCAAATGTAATAATAATCGCATAGGAATTCAAGGATCTGATCCCATAAGTTAACAGTAAGGTGCACTTCATCCAAACTTTTGCATTCTCGGACAGCAAGCTTCAACCTATTGAACAACAACGTCGTTAGACTAGTATGTTGACGGCTTTTTTCATTATTTTTTTAACCTTCTCTTGTTGATCGTTTGTATAACTTCCCTCATATTCCCTTACCTTACTGATATAAGAAAGGATCCAAGCAGTCGACTACCGAAATCAACAGATGAAAACGATTTTCTACGAGCCATTAGGGTAAAGATAATGAAATCAAGTACATCCGCACTGAACCGAAATCTTGAAATTCGAATATAAATAAATTGAAGAGCGAATTTTTAATATGCAATGACTATTCGGCAATTACTTCGTAACTGCTAAGACAGTGCGGATCTTACAGGAAACATCTTCCAACTTGTCTAGATCGTGCGATTCATGAAAGTACAGAAGGACATTGGATGGTCGGGCGAAGTCGGATTATCTGCGGAAGCGGAGGCTGACATCCAAGAATGAGATTTCCAGGTTTTCCCGCCGTTGAAACATTCCCTTCACCGACTCCCGACCGTACCCCCTCCTCCGCTGATCCCTGACCTTTTCTCCTTCCTCTCCTCCTCCCACGGCCACGCATCCCTCCCTCTTTTTTCTCCCGCCTTTGTTTGAATTATCCAGATCTGGCAATTTGCCATGTGACTAATATTGCTGGCATTAAGCCAAACTCAAGATTTAGGGTAAATTGGATAAGTTTTTAAAAATGATAAGCAAGAACGCGAGTGGGACTGGAAAACAGAGATCCCCACCTCCACAGCTCCCTTACCTCTTTGCTCTGTCTCCGCAACACCTCCACTTCCCCCTCCATATCAGAGCGATAGCATAAAATCGTTTGGTCCGAGCGCTACAGAATCGTTGCGGGAGCCTGGGGAGGGAAGCATTGTCATAGGGTAGTGAGCAGGTGGCGTGTGAAAGGTATAAAGGGTGGGTCTGTGCGAGTGTCTGCATCTGTCTGTCTGCTCAAAGGGCGACATCGAGGTGTGCAGTGTGTTGTGACATACCTGCTGGGGTCGCATCCCTGTTTGTCTCTTTTGCTCGCTTTTTATTTGAAAAATTCAAAAAAAAATCATAAAAATTTGTTGAAAAATCACCCAAAACTTCTGTCTATCCGTCAGAAAATCCACCCCCCAAAAAAAACTACAAAACTTTCAAAAAGTCGTTACAAAAAAAGGTGAACGAAGGATTTCGAACTGCTACGCTGATCGGTTGCCACTTTTTTCTACGCAAGGTTTGTTCATATCTTTTTCAGCTTTTACTTTTACATTTGACAGTTTCATTTATCTTTCTTCCTTAAGGCTACACCCTCATAATATCTAATCCTTAATTCTCACTTTATTGTAATCTGAGTTGTCTTCTTCAGTTTATGTCAGGCTGTTACTGTTATTTGTTGGATTATTTTGTTTTGATTAAATTTCGCCCATATTTTTTGCTTTTCCTGAATAGGAAGTATCATATGCTCTGAATTGTATCTTTTTCGATACTAATATTTTTCGTGGCTTAGTATTAGCTTTGCATAAAAGAATGACGATGTGACTCGTATAAAACACTTCCCTCAATCTTTTTGACCGCACTGTTTAGCGTGATCTTTTAATTTGTGTTATTTCTTTACTTTGTCTTCCAGCCATGCTTGACATTAGTCTTAATAAACTGCTGTCTCTCTTCAACTCCCCAGAACGATGACTTTTTACTTCCATATGTTACCTTTTTTGTATAAATTACCATTCTTTCTTACCTACCATTCTTCCTTATTTTCACTCTCCTTTTTTGAACAAATATCTATAGTTTTGTTTGAAATCTGCCCCATTATAAGTATGGTTAATTGAATTCAAGCCACTGGTCCTTATATACAGCCCAACTGAATGGATAAACGTGGAATGTCCGCATGTATACGATAGTTAGCGTAATATTTCATTTTCCTTATAAAAAGTATGCCCAAACCTGCAGGACGCAAGCTCTTTCCATCAATTTGCATATGATTCGGAAGTCTGATATGCAAATTTTGATGCTGTAGAACCAATGTTTAATTTCGATGTCTCTCCACTTTGAACGTTTCATTCTGTTGAAGGTGGGAAGCGTAAGGTCGTTTCTTTATTTTCTTTCGGTTTTCTCGTTTAATTGGTCGATGGTGTGAGTTTCGCTTGATGCACTGGAGTGGATTTTGAGAAAGGAGAGAGACTTCATTCCCAGTATATAATTGTCGTGTGACTATTGAAATAATATTTTGTGTACAATGGTGATTTTTGAGAGGCATTATCCAGTTCTGTGTTTCGCTTGTTGTTTCAATACATGCCGATAAATGATGGATGTTGACTTATAAATTCAGAGCCTTTTCAAGGATTCTCAATTGCAGTCCAGAAATTTGTAAACAAGGAGGACTTATTCAGGATTAGGTATATATCATGCGAGATCTAATTAATGAATTTTCAGATTTGATAACGGTATAAATTGGTCGCCAGTAGCAAATTTAGTGAATAGAACAAAAGAAAATTAGAAATGGCAACAGTAGCAACAGCTGGTGCTGGTATGACTCCATCATATCCAATGGCTTCACTTTATGTTGGAGATTTGCATCCGGATGTAACTGAAGCAATGCTTTTTGAAAAGTTCAGCAGTGCCGGTCCAGTACTCTCCATTCGTGTATGCCGTGATGCAATCACGAGACGCTCGCTGGGTTATGCTTATGTCAACTTTCAACAGCCGGCCGATGGTTAGTTATCTTTGTCCAGCAGAAAATTGCTTAAGCAGTATTTATGCTTCTCACCCTGCAGATTTTAACTAATACTAATCAATAAGTGAAACCACATTCTGAGTTAAGCTATTTGTACATTGACACGAATGAATTATTTTATTAGAAAATTCTGGAAAATATATCTAATTCGAGTTTTATGAGCTCCTTGTAAGAGCTTACAATCATTAAATAGCGTACTTGGAAGGTGAAATTGATTCTTGACGAGCAGGTTTGATGTTATCGGTTTATTTAATTTTTTTATTTATTTAATTCATATCCAATGGTTTTCAGTCTTGTATCTCTTTTTACATGTTGTACAAACCCCACCAAAGATGAATGTTTGAAAACCATTGGGTTATGGATTAAAACTGCATAACAAAAAAGTCGTCCATTTCTTTTATTGCACTATTGGACGGAATTACCATAGATATTCATTATAGAAAACTTAATGAAATGTCATTCAAATACTCTTTATTTTCCAGATCTCATGCTTATGCCGCATAATATGATTAATTTAGAAGTGGGTAATTCCGCTTCACTTCCTTCTTACATTGATTCTTATTTGTAGCGGAGAGGGCTTTGGATACGATGAACTTTGATATGATGTATGGCAAACCTATTCGTATCATGTGGTCACAGCGTGATCCATCAATGCGTCGTTCGGGTGCTGGCAATATTTTTATCAAAAACCTAGACAAAAGTATCGACAATAAGGCCATTTACGATACATTCTCGATGTTTGGGAATATCCTGAGTTGCAAGGTTTGTTTGTGAAAAATACTTCGTAATTTATCAACTGGTGGTGTCTCTCTAGCATCACACTTTGGCCAGGAACATAAGTTGTATATAGAAACATAACATTACTAGTACTCGCATAGTTTAAGTTAAAACTGACTATCTTTGAAGTCGAGAATTTTTTCTTTGCAGTAATTATGGTGTTTGTAGGTTGCTAATGATGAGGAGTCGAATAGCAAAGGATACGGTTTTGTCCATTTCGAAACTGAGGAAAGCGCTCAGAAGGCAATTGAAAAAGTGAATGGAATGCTTCTGGAAGGAAAAAAAGTGTACGTTTCCATCATTTTATTCTTTTTTTTGCGGAGAAAAAGTAATAGTTGTGCCCCCCTTGACCAAAAATGTAGAGCTGTAATATGTATTCTTTTTTCCATCAGTCATTTTTAGGTATGTGGGCAAATTCCAACCACGTACGGCACGTCTGCGTGAAATGGGCGAAACGGCTCGTCGTTTTACCAATGTTTACATAAAGAATTTTGCTGATGAACTAGATAAAGAAGCGCTGGAAAAACTATTTTCCAAATTTGGAAAGATAACAAGCGCAGCTGTTATGGTAGATGCCGATGGCAAGTCAAAGGGTTTTGGTTTCGTTGCATTCGAAAATCCGGAAGATGCCGAAAAGGTAATTTAGAAACAGGATGGTAGATATAATAATTACTGTTACTTACTGTTTGTCCTGAATTTTCAGGCTGTAACAGAGATGCACGAATATGAGCTTCCGGGAACAGAACGTAAACTCTATGTTTGCCGTGCACAAAAGAAGAATGAACGCTCTGCGGAGCTGAAACGCCGCTACGAACAGCAAAAGGTTGAACGTATGCAGCGTTATCAAGGAGTCAATTTGTATGTGAAAAATTTGGATGACACGGTGAACGACGATATTTTAAAACAGAATTTCGAAGCCTATGGAAAGATCACCTCAGCCAAGGTTATGTGCGACGATAATGGGCGTTCTAAGGGATTCGGTTTTGTTTGCTTTGAAAAACCGGATGAAGCGACAAAGGTAGCTTTCATAAAATTATGATTTTCTACAAAATGTTTCATATGTATACCACATCTACCACTGACTGTAACGTGTTCCATTACATAATGGCTGAAATACATTGTTATTTTCTTGAGGTCGTTGTATTTTCCCTTCTTAGGCGGTTACTGAAATGAATGGCAAGATGATGTGTACGAAGCCTTTGTACGTTGCTTTGGCACAGCGCAAGGAAGATCGTAAAGCACAATTAGCATCACAATATATGCAACGTCTTGCATCTATTCGTATGCATAATGCTGGTAGCATGCCTGGGACCGTTTACACACCAGGCACTGGTGGGTTTTTCGTTTCATCGACGTTGCAGAATCAACGAGCTTTTATGCCAACTGCAACTATTCCTGGTGCTCAAATGCGCGGAACAACACCAAGATGGAATACGATTGGCGCAGCGGCTGGATTTGGTATATTTTTGATATTAAATGTTAGCATGATGTGGCGACTGATTTTCGGTTTAGTTTTGATTACGTTAAAATATGATGTCGGAAGAGCTACGGAAAAGCAGGTTTACGAATTCTTTTTTCGTCTTTCGCTTTAAGCTAATGCATGAGTATTATCTTTTGTTATGGAGACAAACTGCATATCAGTGATATCGCAAAAGAACACATTGGTGATGTATTTATTGTACAGTACTGTGAAATCGAATACGATTATCTAACATGATCGATCACGTTGTTCATAGGTGTACAATCGCCATATATGGTCCAGAGTGGTGCATATGGGCAGGGTGGCAGAGGCGGTACTCGTCCAACAGCTTCCTCTGCTGCAGTGGCTATGCGAGCTCAGCAGGGTCAGTATGGACCAGCGCAGGCTGGTGTTACGCGTGGAGGTCCGCAGGCGCAACGTATGGCTGCAGGTGGTGCTATGGTTCAAAATCAAGGTACACGCTCGCAACAGATGGTGCGTTTTTATTAGTATTCGTTTGGACATCTGATTAATTCTTTATTTTTACATAATTAGGAGTTAGTCTTAACTCTTTGTGTTTACTTGGTTATAGGATTATCCAAATATCCTTTAGGGAGGACGACAAGCACAACCGGGAAAACCTAGCCAAGGACAAATGATGTATTCATCGTACAGTGCCATTACTGGACGTCCAGGTCAGGTACAATCGCAGCAGAACAGCATTGTCATTCAGGGTCAAGAACCGTTGACCGCTCACATGCTTGCACAGGCTCTTCCACAGGTTTGGTTTAGCATTCTTCGATATTTCCTGCAGTAAACTTGATTTAAAATCTGTGAAATTCCAAATGTGACGGTTTATGAACGAAACTGATGATGCGAATTTTTGCAAAGTGCTTTTTATGAAATGGAAGGGTTTGTTCCTTTTTAAATCATCCGAATTATGTAAAAATCATGAAGCTTACTTACAGGAGCAAAAGCAAATGCTTGGTGAGCGTATTTATCCGCTCATTGAGCGCATCTATCAGGGTCCTGATGTTGGTAAAATAACCGGAATGATGCTTGAAATGGACAACTCAGAGTTGCTGATGATGCTCGAGAACGAGGAACTGTTACAATCGAAAGTTTCAGAGGCAGCATCGGTGTTGGCATCTTCGAAGGGTCAAAATCCTTGAAGAAAGAAATCGTCGATTTATTCTTTTTTCTTAACTTTTCAACTTCAACTTTTTTTAAAAATTGCTTAGTATCTCTTACACCACACCCTGCCCCACTCAGGTTTATTGTCTTTTTCCTCAGTAAAACCCACGTTTTATGCTCACTACTACTCTATCTTTATTGCGGCATCTCTTATTTGTAGCGGTTAGAATTGATAAGACCACTGTAGTTACCACTAGGTTTCGTATTTTTTAAGCAATTGCAAGTTGGCCACTTCTTTAATGGGCCATGTTCGATTGTTTTTTTTTCCGGACTTTTGAGATTTGTCGGAAAATTTAAAAAACGTCGTAATTTTAACGGGATATTTACCCTGACAATTTTGGTTTTTTTCCTATTTTTTCTTTTTTATTGATTCTCTTAAAAAATATGGACAAATCCAATGAACAATTTGCTTCTTATGGATCACTTCCGAATAGGAGTCATAAGGTGCATTATTTGTGGTTTTGTAGTCTTTGGCATCACTTTCTTTTGCTTTCCATTTTACCAGTCATCATCTTTCCTTAAAATCATGGTGACTTTTAGCTAAAATGACGAAAAACAGCTGAAAATCGTCACTGTTAAAACTGTTCTCGATAGCTGTTTGTATCCAATTTTTGCTTTGAATTTTCAACTTTATTTTTTCGTGGACTGCTTCATTACCAATCGTTTTTATGAACCATCTGAATATATCTTTGGTGTGAATTGAAGCTGAATTGTTTCGTTTAGTATGGCTTTCCAAAAACCAAATTTTTTATGTCACTTGGTGAATGAATGTTTCCTCACTGAATATCTAACGGAAACAACGTTGTTCGTAATTAAAAATTCGGCTTTTTTTAAAATTATTTACCGGTTTGTGGGGCGTCTATTAATCAGTATTGTCAGCATGTTCTTTTTTGGTCGGTTGAATAAACCTTGTTGTTGGATTTTTCTTTGGTGTTCCATATAAGTGAATTTATCCAAGGTATATCGAAAGTCTGTATTTGGGTTTGATTTATCACTCCTACATTTTGATTGGTAACACCAATGCGACTGTATGTTGAAGTTTACTGGCGTTATGGGACACTCATGGAGCTTAATTTTCCGGTGGGACCATAATACCGTTGCGCAAGCAAAGGTCTTGGAGCTACCAACGAGTAATACTTATTTTGTGTGTATGTGGTATGTGATTCATCCAACTGACGATTAATCACACTTCACATTACAAGCTTATGCAAACATGAAATTTGTAGACCAGGGGAACTATGTGTGACATTTGTATTTGTGGGGAGTGCCTCTACAAACATTACCAAACATTAACTTCTGTAGAGGAACTTTTGGTCCATAAAAGTTAGTTAACTTATCGAGAAATGGATTTATTGCCGAAGATTTGACCATGAATCGTAAATGGGTATGCTATGTTGACTTAAGCTAGGCTTAATTCCCATCATGATATCTTTATCTGAAAGGAATGATGAATCCTTTACTTTATGAAGGCATAATTTAGCCGTTTATTTGAGGTTATCAGAAATGGAAAGGGAAGATGTTATGGAAACAGCCACTAAATGTGGGCGGCACGCATTCCGGATGGTGCGTCATTTCCACAAATATGCTAAAAAGTGTATTGAAGTTGGTATTCCAGCGCCATTTGCAGCCGAAATGACGAGAAATGCATCACAGTCATTGGAAGTAATAGTTTCACGTCATGTTTTTGAGTATTAAATGCTTTTTTCTTTCACAAAGGCAATCGACTATAAAGCCTTTTCTATCTTTTTAACTTTCTTTTCGACTAATGAATCTTTTCCATCAAACGGGATCTTCCTATTGGTGTGCAACTGATTATAGCAATTTCCTTCCAATTATAGGATTTGGGATTTGAAGGAAGGAAGAAACTGTGTTACTGCTTCCGATGTAATTTAGATTTGACTTCTACGAAGACCGTTTCATTCAGACTGTCAGTGCCTAAAAGAAAAGTAAAGAAAAACAAATGGAAAAGATACAAAAGGTTAAAATTTCTGCAAGCACTTCAAAGCGATAAAATTTAATTGAATATCCTCTTATAAGCTGACCCTAATATAAGAGGATACTAAATTGAGTCCTTTTATCATTCTTTTCCTTCTCTGAAGCAAAAAAAAAACTTTAATTTCTACAGTTTTTTATTGTTTCCATTAGCGACAGTTTGTTTTAAACTCCACTGCAGTGCTTTCTGGTTTTGCACGGGCATTAAAGCTTTCTATGTATCAAAAAAGATTATTAATCCACATTTGTTTGGGCAGAAGCGTTTCGAAAAATTCTTGGTTCTTGAAAATTACCATTAAATAGCACTCATGCATAAATGAAAACAACCGTTTAAAAAAGTTTTCCTGGCCATAGCACTTGTAATTCTCATTACTTAGTGCTAAAGGAGCGCATATTATTGCAAAGCTAATTCAAAAAAAAATGTGTTCTTTGCGCTTTCGAATGTTTATTAATTCAGGCCTATCCAACTGATAGCAGTTTGTAAAGGATGTGGGGCTGAAATGAAAGGCGGCGCTTTGGCAACTGTGGAATACAAAATGCGATGTATGCAAACGTTCTTTGATCAAAGTTTGAAAAGAGAATCACGAAGATTTCCAGTCCACTCTGCCTTTTCTTCACCGGGAACTTCATTCCAAGAAACTCCAACTTCCACTCAGTTGGTTTTATGTTTTCAACCCTTCTTTTGTTTTAACCCGTCTCCAGTTCTTTGGAAAACGAATATATTTTCACAAAGGTATTAGTATTGCATTATGAAAAAATATAGTTAGTTATGAGTCATAGTATAGTTAATTATATAAGATTGTTAACATCAGCAAACGGATGAAAAATGATCGTTAAAATTGAATAAACCTAATGTTTGTTGAAATTGATGTTAATTTAAAAGTTGCAAATAAGAAAAACTTGAAGTTTTGACGTTTAAAAATTGCAAATAGTAAAAACTTGAATTTGTAACCGGTTTTTTTTTTGCTAAACTGAATTTTAACAATGTTGCACAATTCATTCATTCATGATTTATCTGTATTTGTTAGGACATTAGGAATTTGAAACGGATAGGAATGACTGTAAGGGAAAGAAATACTTCGAAAATTTTAGTGAAAATTTTTATTCATTACAAATGAGTTAGCTTTTCCATCAGGCACAGTAGTGATCAGGCTATTGTGGATGAGGACAATTTACAATGATCTTTCTGGTTAGATGAGGAGAATCCATTTTTTTCTCTGATCTATATCAGAAAGATCCATCTTTGATTGCTCATCAGTGCATAGATATTAGGTTACTCATCAATACTAGTACGCTATTTGTATTAAATGAAATGTTTAATATGCAATTAATAATCACTCTGATTTGCTTATCATGATCCAACAGTTCTGTCCACCATCTCCACTACTTACTACATCATCCTCCTGGAAGAGGATTTGCTCTTTTTTACTATATTCAGTAAGACCGATTCTGTTCAAGATTTCTTTTCGGTCACAGTCCTTAACATGTCTAGATCATCTGTTTCAGAGTAATGGAAAGGAAAATTTCGTCTTCCGGACGTCGACGAAAACTGACATCGAAGTTGCAACGTATCCTGAATAGTCAAACACCGGTACGCAGAACGACAAGTTTGCAGGGCTTTTTGGAAGCTTTCAAGATCAGCATTGACAATAGGATGTAATTTACCAACATGTATCAAACAGAAATAAAGTTGTTCAAATACCACATTATAAAAACCGGATCATAAAAACATTCGAAAACCATATCGTGAAAATTGGATTCTGAAGAGGTTCAATTCACTGATCTATTGATGTAAATTTGCCTATTTATGCAGTTGTCGCTGTTAACAGTAAATGGGTTAAAAAAAGATGAGATATCCCCATTGTGTTCATTTTCTTTACAGAGTAATCACAACACGTCGGTTCATAAATTGTTGAGTTGCAAAATTCTCTTCGAAAGTACAAAAGGTATTCATGAAATTGCACTGATCTGAGGGAAGGCGGATTTTTAGCAAATCACTCTTAAATTTCGAAATACTTAATTTAGAAGTGCAGCTCGCTGGAAGGAAATTTCAGTTTTGAATGTTATTATAAATTATTGAAAAACAAATCCGAAGAACTTAAGACTGCATCCTTGGTGATTTCTTGATGGTCGGATGTGGGACGACATAGTTTGAAGCTCTCGAGAGTTCTCGGCCCTTCTTTTTTCAACAAGTCACGGACTCATGAGACTGTACGGAACTATGGGTGGAGCTAACAGCTCTAGGAGTGCGGAGTTAAATAAGATATTTAATAATAAAACTAGGGTGGTGTTATTGCTTTTATTTGAACGGCTATGTTATGTGTCACTATGGGCTTGTTTACTTTTCTCGGAAAATTTTCAAATTTTATGCGTACAACAATGGGTGGCGGGAATTTGGAGGAAGAAGATTATTACCATGGTTTATTACCGCGAGAAGATATACCGCATTTGTTAATCAAGGAAGGTGATTTCTTGGTACGATCAAGCGAAACAGCACCAAATCAACCACGACAAGTCATTATTTCTATTTTGGTGGAGAAAATGGGAGCAATTGTAAGCATATTACAATCTCTGGAGATAACTCAAGATGTTTTGTTGAAAGTTAATTACGAATTTGAACGATGACAGTTAAGTGATTAGTGAGTCTCTTGCTCTTTGTCTCAAAAAAGTGACAAGTCAACATCTATCCCTTAGTGCGCTACCTGAAGAAATGCGACTAAAATTTATAACTAGTAGAAATGTGTGTGTGTGTGTATATGTATGTATGTATGTATGTGTGCGCAAACGTATTGATCATTTGTCCTAAGAATTCGCATATATAAACTGTTTTATACTTTGTAGCCTCATTTATGAGATGATTTCTACTACGAAATATGACTCAAAAAGCATTTTGCATAGCTAACAATTGAACTGGTACTTATTAGTCGTTCAAGCTGTAATTAGTATAATTATATTATGGAAGTAATGAAGTATTCCCATAAAATACAATGAGAATGAATTTCTTATTACGTCTATTGATGATTTCACTAATCCCTTTGGATGCTAATCTGAAGTTCCCATAGTATTGGGCTGTATGGGCTGATTTAATTATCACATTACCATCATCAAAAGTTGGATAACTTTTCAACAAAACCATAAATTACGATGTCGCTATTTCTCCGGATATTGCTAAAGTGAACTTATGAAATCAAAAGTTTCCCCTTTGGATTAGAAGAAATGGAAGAAACTATCTGTCAAACAGTCGTGAAAAGAATTATTGTTTTGAATGAGGTAGAAGAAAAAACGATGAAAATTTAACTGAAATATTGAAATTCAGGTGAGACACATAGTGGTACAACAAAATATTCATGGGAAATATGTGACCGATGCTCGTGCTAGTTTTCATAGTGTGCCGGAGCTTATACAATTCTACCGAAACTGTGGTGAACCGGTCCTCAGCACGGTAGACTCACATATTACTGGATTACTGCAAATATTGGTAAAATGAGCAATTTGCCTGAGTTCAAAAACTTTCCGGAAATTGATTTAAGTTGTCCGGTACCTCTGTTGTACTTCGCGACCTTCTCTCAAGTTAGAGTTATTACCACTTATACATGGAATAAAGCTGAAACTTAACTTCAGTCTTAGACCGAATCCTTGAAAATTACAAATTATTAAGTGTTATTTTTTGAAATCTCCAACTCCGGGTTGTAAACCCAAAAAAATACCATTACTTTTCCTGGATAAGATTGGAAATTCTTGTCTAGATGGGGGTACAATCATTTGGTGGAAGAGATAAGAGTTTGTAAACAATACGGAGACAACATTTTGCAAATATGGAGTGAACGTGATAAGAAACTCCGTCGAACCAAATGAGTTCAATATTTCAGTTATATCATTACAAATTTACAATTTCATCGCTCTTAGCTATAAATCGAGTATTTTGCTGAGTGCTAGATAAAAAGCTATAACTAATTTTATCTCATTTTAAATTGAAACCAATTTTTCTGTTTTTTAATAAAAATCAAATTTCGTAGGTGCCAAAAGCGATTTTGAAACGAGCAATAACTCGAGCACCATGGGAATTACGGCATGAAACGGTTATAATTGAAAACAAAATTGGTGAAGGTGAATTTGGTGAAGTGTTTTCAGGAAAATACAAACTTCCAACTGGAAGAGTGGTCGAAGTGGCCATTAAATTGGTTTGGTTGTCATTAATCTTCGATTTGATAAAAAGCACATTGAGTTTTGCATCAGAGATGTTTACTATAAGCAAAGAATGAGCTTAAAATATAACTTTTAGGCTAAAAAAGCAGAAATGTCGAAAGAAAAAATAAAGGAAATGATGAAGGAAGCCCGTCTGATGCGTAATTACGAGCATCCCAACGTTATTCGCATGTATGGCGTATGCGTCGAACATGAACCATTACTTATCGTTATGGAATTGGTAAACGTTTTTTAATATACAGAATCCCTAATTAAGCCGTCACGTCCAACGTATGCATCTTCAACTGACGTATAGTTTTGTTTTTGACCATTGCTTTCTTCAATTCTGCGACGAAATGCTCAATGATATTACGTTTGCGTTATATATGCATTTACTTTTGAATTGATTAACGTATGTATGTTGACATATTTAAATCACACATTCTTATCATAGAAATGCTGAAGTAAATTATTCTTCGTCACTTATTTTATTTCCTGACATTTAGCGTTGTTTTAACTTGTTTAAAATTAATTGACATTTTTAGATTTATAGGTAGATGGTGGAGCGCTGGATGATTTTCTGAAAAAAAATCGAGTTTCAGTAAAGGATAAAATTGAAAAAATGGTTGCTGGTGGTGCTTGGGGCCTGGAATATTTGCATTCCAAGAATTGTATTCATCGTGATATTGCCGCCAGAAATTGTTTGCTTACACGTACTGGCATAGTTGGTTTATTAACTTATTTACTTGCTAAAGCAAATAGAAACATATTTATGTAGGAATTAGTTTTAGAAAATTGAATTAAGTCAATCAAAAATGACTTTTCAGTTAAATCAGAAATAGCTAGGTTATCCAGTTACTCTCCAAGTCTGGGATAGGTATTCAATAATCCAATACGGTAAACAAATGGGTTCTTTTTGCATATTTATCCACTGACTTTTGACTGGTAATTAATTAGATTTGTACTATCTGAGGACTAAATGCAAAAGTCCAATTTATTCTTCACCGATACTTAAGGCACTGATTCAGTTCTAAGAAATATACATTTCTGTTACGATTTCTTTTTGTATGGTGTGATCGGATGTTGCCAAAACTCTGATGGTCCAATTCAGTTAATCCATAGAAAGACCATTTCTGTTGCATGTGAAAATATCGGACTTTGGCCTATCACGTGAAGGTGATGAATATCAAATGACAAAAGCAAGGCGGGTTCCAATCAAATGGCTTGCGCCAGAAACTATCCAACGATTAGTCTACACTTCCAAAACAGATGTATGGAGTTATGGTGTCATGGTGTGGGAAATTTTTGCAAATGCAGCAGAACCTTATCCAGGAATGACAAATGCAGAAGTCAAAGAAAAAGTATGATAAACACCTAAATTTTAAAAAAGTGAATGAATTCTCATTTCTGAATATTAAGAGCAGAATTTTTTGAACGGTTGTCAGCCGTGAAAACCCTTAAAATCAATGAACACTGCAAAAACATTACTGCAAGTACGAAATGAATCCATCCATCAGGTTCTCTCCAAATTACTTTCAATGAACCTGTTTCTTGCGAATGACTTCTTTTTCTCAAATTACCATTAAAATGAGTCTAGTTAATGAATTCCATGATTTCATGAAAATCGACTAAATTGATTCAGAATATTTTTCGATCAATTCTGGACATTTTATTTTCCTAAAATACCATGTCAAGTCAATACAGGTCACAAATGGGTACAAAATGTTATTTGCACCAGAAGCACCACCATGGATTGTTGAAATAGTACACAATGGCTGTTGGCAATTAAATCCGGATAGGAGAGCGAATATGGGACAAGTTTGTGGATTCGTATGCACCTCCAAAATTTTAAGTAATTCCAATTCAGGATGATAAATCTGATTTCAATTGCAGATAGCACGGTGGATCGAACAAAATGCTGGTATAACAGCTCCAGTGGTTATCACTCCTCCGTTACTTGTTACGAAATCAGGAGTATCAGGTATGCCCTAGTCCATCTTGCAAATAGTAATTCCGATCTACACCAAATTTTAAAATTTTTAATTGATGTTTTCAATATTAATAATCTTTAACACTAACATTCTTTTTCATTACTATATATTTTCGTCTTGGATCGTTTGATTACGCTAAAAACTTGGTCAATTAGAAAATTCCTTCAAATGATTTGCTGGTAATTTCATATTTAAATCTTTCTTCAGCATTTTTATTTAAACAATAAGCATAATAAAGGTTAATTATCAACCAAAATTTAGCAGCAAAAAGGAAAGGAAACGAGGGAACAGATATCAAGAAATCAAAAATAATGAAAAAAAAGCTTAAAAAGTCGAAAAAAAGAAAGATCAATAAATAGAAGATGTCTATCCTTGGAGACATATTATGGTTACTGCTTTGAAATATTCTGTACATAAAATGATACTCATCTTGTATAATGTTCATTACCGTGCATTTGATGATAATTGTATGATAGTACAAATGAAGTTACTATGATTCAACAGTGTACAACGATTTCCGTAAGCAGTTTGCAAGTGTGTAGCAGTATTAAATGATGTAGCAATGAAACTGAATCAGCTACAATTTTAGATCTTCTCTTACTTAGAATTTCGTTTGACTCAGTTTTACATTCGTCATTCACCAGTTATACTATTGTATCTAAGACCTGTTTCAACTTTCGTGCGTGTGAAAAAAACAAATTTCATTCAATCAGTTATGGTTTTGTAAAGCTTTATGATGACAAAACTCTTTTTGTATATCAGCAAATTTACCTTGATTCTTTACATTACCAATACTCAGTCTTCATTTTCACTGTTTTCTACAAAAAGTAGATGGGAGAAAATTAGTAATATTTATCTGTATTTGTCTATTTGTCTAAAAATTAAAATAATATAATCATCAAAACTATTTGTCTAAAAAATGAACTGTAATCCCAATAAATCTTGCAAATTTCGCATAGAAAAGAAAATTTTGATTTATTCCCCACAACATTTGGAAATCGGCTAAGAAAAATGAAATATGAAGTTCTAATCAGTATTCTCATTCATATTTTCTTGCCGTTTTGCCTTTGGATATTAGATTTTTCCGATTTTTCTAAAGAATAAGGATTGAAGCGAAAGTCTTATGCTCTATCGAATTTTGCTAATTGCATTGCAACTGGTTGGTGCAATAGTTAAATACAATGTTCTGCTCAAATAGTTCTCGACATTTGAAATCCTTTGATTCTTCCATGCTCCTGTACATGTAATATTGAATTGCTGGATAATGTCGCACATATGCAAGCAAACATATTCTGTTTGCAAACAAAATAGCATTTCTAAAGGAGGCCGAATTCATGTAGTGTTTGAGAAGCATTATTTAAAATTTGAAAATTTTATTGAGAATCGTTCCCATTCTTCCCAAAAAATAATTCCCGAATTTTTGAAATTTATACAGAGCAATTATTGCTGTAAATTCATCTCGGGCCTTTTCAAATATTATGCAGGTGATAGAAAACTGAAAGAAACTATAATTGGGATTTCAATCTGCCACATATTTCTTTCTTGAGTTGAAGTTTTGAAAAATACTCTCTTATGAGACAAATTCTCATAGAATTAATTTAGCTTGCAACATATAGAACTTTTAAGAATATAGAATAGTACAAGGATCGGCTAGAAATATATTATATTGAATGGAGGCGGACATGTCTATTGTCTAAGATTATTTGTTGCAAATGAAGTAAGAGATAAACAGGAATATATCTGTTTTCCTTTATGTTCCTCTTTACTTCACCATCAGTTGTCATTAGTGATATTAAGAAAGATAAAAAGCAAGGAATTTTCTCTGCAACTGTAAAAGTGTCACTTCGTGGAGAATCAGATGGAAGTGTGACATTGATTACTATTCGTGTGCACATTTATTTTCGTTTCTTTTGTAAATGCTTTTCGAGAAGAAATCTAACTAGCTGTGATTGTTTTATCATATCATTGCGTTACGTTTGATTTCATTCCATCGATTCTGTCAACTTAACAGCTAATGATTAAAGTAAGCGAGAAATGAGTGAAGATAAAAACTAGCTAAACTGGAAGGTTTATTTTCTTCTATTGCCAGAGAAAAGTTATTTCGACTTGACTTATTCCGTTTGTTACGTACAAATAAAAATCGTGTTACTAATAATTGTTAGTTTTGCCAATTATCTCAACATTTTTAATATCCATCTTCATTCAGTGCTTCCAGAAGTGCTCTCAGTAGTTATCATTATAATTTATCATTTATTATATTGATTATTGAATTATTTGCTAATTAGTCAGTTCAAATAGTTTCAAATAAATACACTTTTAAGTTTATGCAAATTAATTTGATATCATTAGCAGTAGATAAAACTTCAGAAGACAAAACGAAGGAGAAGTAAATTATTTTCTTCAGTTTTCCCTCAGAAATTATTTCTTGAACTGACTCTCTAAATCTAAATCTCTTTCAAATATTATAGTAATTCTTTTTGTTTTCTGTTTTCTCTTAAAAGCCAAATTCAACATTCCATTCCTTCATTGTCCGCTTACTTCGATAATAATCATAGCACTTTACACTACTCTTTAGAATAGTTCAGCTAAAATACCCATTAGAATCTAAACAATTCCTAGCTTACATCTTTCCTCCTTAGAACATATGCTCTAATATTTCTATTTATAATGGTAGCTGATTGTTTTATACATTTCTTCTCTCAAAACAATAGTTTGTTATAAATTCTTTGAAATTTCAGCTAGTCGATTTCCCAAACTTTCCAGCATATTTTCTCGATTTATAACCATTCATGCAAACTCTCAAGCATACTTCACCAAAGCATTATTCTATTTTGAATGAAATGAAGGGAAACGAAATCGATAAGTGACCGTTGAGTTGACTCAAATAGAAATAGAATTAAGTTATGATAGTGCTGCTATCAGTTCTACCCATGTATAAAATGTGTGTGTTTATTGAGAAATCTTATCAGCTTATCAGTTTATTTGCACATTTGTATTCTAACGAGCTTTTTGTGTTTTGTACTTTACAATCAATCACAGATCTGTAAAGTTATTTCAGATGTATAGCCTTGCAATATCATTTCCTTCTTTTCCATTACTTAAAAGTACAAAGTTTGATTGCTACCAATACCTAATTGCATGTTTGTACAGACGAAAAATAGGATAAAATTACTTAAAGGAGTGTTTTGGAAAATTTATTTATATGCTCTACCAGCTTACGGCTAATTTATCTTAAGGATATCATAGAAAATTGAAAAAGATCATTTTTCATGCTAAAATTTCAAGTTTCAAGCTCGTTTTAAGACCATATTGATCAGAAAATTTTCCCACCACGTGATCCTTATGATTGCCATCTAGTAGATTATTAAATGGACTACTTCGAAGTTGTTTTATGCAACCAATAATCCACATATCTCAGAGCATCTTTATTAATTTAAGGTATTATTATGAAGATGAACAAATGACCACAATTTATTGACCATTCATGCTTTCAGGACAGGGATACAGGTTCAGCCGTGAAACTAAAGCTGAAACATCGTCCCTCAGTTTACATTTCAAAGCCTTATACTTGCTGTTTATTTCTGAACTAAGCTTCTTGTTCAGAATTAGAAAGAATTAGACATTCAAATTCACTTACTTTCCTACATTTTTTTTTCATATTTCTTTACATCTGATCAATATACAATTCAGAAATCCTCTTCGAACGTTTCATACATAATCTTGTGGAATATCGAAGAATACTGATTAATCGGTTTTTTGAATTTTGTGATAGTCATGGATTGCATTTCACTGCTCAGATCCATTAATATAACATTAGGTTGTCCAGTATTTGAAGATGGATACCGGGAAATTACCATAATATCTGATATATGGACATCCATATTTTGATTTCCTCTATATAGCAGAATTTAATCAGTCTAATTTAGCATCTTTTTGATAGCAGTAAGAAATAATCACTTCAGCATTGATGCGATGATAAAAGGCAAATGGATAACAATATCTATCAAATTACGACACATCAACTTCCAATCAAATACCGGACTGTTTGATGATAAAGGTTGTTTGACTGATGGAGATTGAATAAATGGAATCGAATTTCATCGATGTTTTCGTTTTCTGAAGTTTTCAGTTTAATTTTTAAATCTCGCCTTTAGCCATAATTTGTAAACTTACTGCTTTAAGGCATTAATTGTATTTATCTAAATAAAGGATTTTAAAGACTTTACACATTTGCATAGTTGCCCAACTACTAAATTATTCTGTTCTAGGAAATTTCAGAATGTCGTGGTATTCGTTCCGAACACTATCATTGAAACTTGTTCTACAAAATCTGTAGATGTACTATTCACTTACTATTATTTGTAAATTCTTTATTTTATCAGCATTGTTACTACAATCATTTCTGTTAACCAAAGTTTTATCCCATGAACAGCTCAAGCATAAGCCAGGTAGGTTGATATCGCTCATTGCTATTTTAATCTCCATTATTAAAACAAGCGAAGGAAGTATTTTCAAATGATTCAACTACATTTTAATAATTACGGTAAAGAACATCATTTCAAAAGTAAACAAACGCTGAAACTTTCTTCTGGAGGGGGAGGATAAATACTAATCTAATTTCGTTAAGCTTGCAGATGAAGCATCGCCTCATATTCAGTGGGTTCCAATTGTACAACGAAATTTTACGGAAATGATTTACGAATACGATGATTTTGAGGTAGGCACAACAAAGGTTAATAGAACAGTTTGTGAAACGGAGACGAGCCTAACAGAATTAATCCATTTTATCTGATTTGTCAAGTTTAAATTAAAGGAACAAACAATTGCCCCTATTATCTAACTTCTCTCATCAGAGAGAACTGAAAAAATAAAGCAAATGAACTTGACCAGTTAATCACAATAAATATCAGACCATGAGTCGCCATGTAACTAGCCGTCAACATATTTATGGATTTGAGTAAGACTGACAGAAATACAATTGGTCGATAAAATGTTATATTTCATAAAATGTAAAATTAGCCCAATTCATTTTCAAACAATAGGTCCGAGAAAAGGATAGATTCGAGTTTCCCAAATATTGTTCCTAATTATGATTTTAGAAATTTTCTCATTTCCCACCAATTGGGGTGAATAAATAAGAATTAGTATAAATTCCAAGACCTGAGTTTACTATTTTCTTTTCTATAGGTGTTATATCAAAACACGAAAATGGATGTGAAAAGGGCTAATGAAAGAATATACACATTTAAGCAACAAATGCAGAAAAGAATCACCGAAAGTGATGATGGTTTTATGTATTCTTCCACTGCCACTAAATTATCATTGTTTAACGATCAGAAATATTCCCTCTTTGCCATCTGGCCATTTATTACCCCTTCTTTGCACTATTTAATGGCGCATAAAATATTTGACGGATGTGATCACGATTAAGGTGAATTAATAAATTATTTTCTATATACCTGAATGGAAGACAAGTGAGGAAATTGTAATGTATCACGGATGATAACGTTACCAAGTGACAATGTTCCTTGGTTATTCAAACTCTGCGGATACTTGCAAAAGGTTTCGATTAATTACGTGAACAATTAAAGGATTAATAATAAATCACCAGTTTATCATATTCTTCAACAGTGGCGATGTTGTTGTGAAGATCGCATTTTGTTAGAGATCTCCGCGTTGTTTTATTGGTTGGCAACGAAGGATGGTTGTGCGGAAGACTTATTGAGTTTGGTATGTTTAATCTTTTGCTAGATAATGCACAGGTTCGACAAGTAATGTAGAGGATTGACTAGTTAGAGGATCCTTGCGGAAATATTTCGGTGCTTTTGATACGTGTTGCTCTTCCAAGAGCGTAATGACAGAACTGAATTTTAGTGATTGATTCTCCTGTTTATAAGTGGGAGTGGTTTAAATATTCCCGAAAGTATATATTACCATGCATGGAAATATAAGCTTGGTTAATAAATCTTCAAATAAAGGACACTCAGTTAAATGAAATAAAAAAACAGTGGCAAATAGTTAATAAATTAAAATATTGAAAATAAATTTGACTGTCATTTTGAGAGACGAAAGTTGGACGGATAATTCATTACTTTAAGAACAAGACATTCATATTATTTATTTTCGCATAATGAATCATTTACCAAAAAAAAATTCAATTTGAAACAACTTTTGCACACCATATTCATATTGTTGTATATGTACATCAAAATATTTGCACTACAAAACGCTTTATTTTGATAAAAATATTTTGCTTTTCTACATAGACGTTGCATTAGAATTGAAATGATGCACTGGACATCGTGTGATGGACGTATGATGCAGTGCACATCGTGTAATGCACTGGACATCACACGTGTATGACGAACATTGTTAATGTTTCTTTGATAATGAGATGCCCTTCAATGAGATACCAGTGCTTGGATCGAGAGTGCATTCAGGTTGTCTTCAAAGTGTGTCTATGCTGAAAGATAGTGTTTACGATGATTTGCTACTCTGCACAAAACTCCAGCAGAAGCCGTGGGTTGTCTTTGCAGTTTCCAATGCCATGCCTGCATAACACACCTTCCAGGCTTTGGAGTTCCTTCCAACTCTAGATTATGTTGTGAAAATTTTGGTCTTCTTATTTCATAACAAATAAAACTCGACTTTATTGAAAGAAAGCTAGTTTGCCACGTTTATTTAAGAGAAACTGTTTTGTTAAGATTGGATTATCAATAGATGGGTGAAGAAGATCTGTTGATCTTTTTGATGTAACAGAATACCAGGAATACAAATAGTATTTATTAACTAAATGGAAATGAACGAAAATGAGACACAATCGTTACTTCAATTCCGATGTATAGATTGAAATGAATTATCGGAGGATAAAACAGAAAGAGAGCAAAATATAGTTGGATCGGTGGTTTAAGTGAAGTAGTAGAGATTCCTTTGCAGGGATGAATGCGTATCTAGTATTTATTAAACAGGTAGAAATTAACGTTTAGAAAAAATGTAGAAAATAGAAAGCAAGTCGAAAATTTTTCTGTTTTATCCTCCAACAATTCATTTCAATCTGTTCCTCGGGATTGAAGTAACGATTGTGTCTCATACGCGTTAATTTCTACTTGGTTAATAAATACTATCTGTATTTCAGGTATTCAGTTACATCAAAAGGATCAACAGATCTTCACCCATCCATTGATGATAATTCAATCTCTGCAAAATAGTTTCTCTCAACTAAACGTGGAAAACTAGTTATCTTTCAAAAAATGAGGAGGAAGTCGAGTTTTATTTGTTACGAAAGATAAAAACCAAATTTTTTGCAACAGATGTTAAGCTAACAGTGGGGGACGTCACAAAGAAATTTTGATGTTTTCGCGCATCTGCAGCACGACCATGCTTTGGGCCAGCTAACCTCCATGATCACTTTGATAAAGCTTTAATACCTCATATAGCGATTAAACTAATCTCTTTTTGAAGAGACAAAAAGGTGCGGGGAAGCGGGGTGATGAAGGAAATCGAAGAAAGAGAGGACAGGAGAAATTTTCATTACTCAATAAACTTTCTGGAAACTTCTTTACTGGAAATATATCCTGAAAAAGAAATTGTTTTTCCATAGCTTACACTCTTCTGAGGAGTAGGAGTTAACCTTGCTATTGCTAAAATTTGGTGCTGTGACGTTGCCGAGTGAGTTGTCGCGAATTTCGAATATTGCGAAGCTCTAAATAAAATAAAATAATAAAATAAACTAATGCACAAATCAACCGCACAAATTGTAAATAAACGTTAACAGTGTTATGAATCACTTAACTAATTTCACATTCCTCAAAATCATTTTCTCATGCCTTTTTTTTTGTTGTCTTAATCTAACTAAATTCATATCTTTTCCTTTTATGGCAAAAAAGCCAATTCACATGCAAAATTTCTTATCTGATAACAAAACTTATTACAATCCTTATATTGTAATCGGATTTTTATAGTTTTTTCTGTATCCAAAGAAACATCTTTGGGATGTTTGTTATAAACCACTCCCACCAAATATGTTTTTTGTGTTAATCAAAATTGTATATATACTCAAGACTATTACTAGAAGGACTTTGTTTGTAAACATTCAGCCAAGGATTGTACCGAACACTTTATCCTCAATTCTCCTCAATAAATATTTTTACTACTAATTCTGCATTCTTATAACCTACTTTCTGCGAATTAATAACTTCCTCCTGAACCGAACGAAGAATACCTTCTCAAAATATCCATCTGTGCCTAAGAACCAAAACCCTTCCAAATCAAATCCGGCAGAACAAAAAGTTTTATTTTATTTGCCTATATCTAGTGCCACGAGCCGGGATGTCCGCAACTACAATGCTAAGCGCGCAACCGGCAAAAGAAAAAGTTGAAGATCTTCCCCAAGAAGTCAAGGAAATAGATCTGACGCCGCTGGACTAATTTTCGATCAGAGTAGAAACTCGTCAGCAGCATGAGGCCAGAAAAAGAATTATTGAAGAAAAAATATTGCGCCTCAAGCTACCCATTGGCACACACGAAACCGTCAATACAAATTGGATCAAATGCATTCAACAGGTCCCAATAACAAAAAAACAACAGGAGGAGGAAAATTACGCCCAAATGGTCAAAGAAGGAGGAAAATTATGCCCAAATGGTCAAAGATAAAAAAGGTATTTTAAACTCAATAAATGAAGATAGAGAAATTATTATAATTTTAACTATGTTTATGAATGACTCAGAGTTAGTACTTCAACGCCTCAAACAAAGCGAAATAAAGGAGGAAACAACTCAAATAACATCCAGTTGATTTACCCCAACTAATTTACCAGTTAATTTACCCCAACTATCTTTACCTACATTCAGCGTGGAGAGGACTCGGGAGTAGTTTCGAAGCAGCAGTTCACTTACAAAACATACCAGATATCTACAAATTAAATTATTTAATGGCATGTCTCAAAGGAGACGCTTTGCTAGCCATAAAGGGTTATGACATATCCTCAGAAATTATGATTTCATACGAAAAGTCCTTATTGAGAAGTTCGAACAACCGCACATCATCAAGAAATTGCTCTACAATGAATTGCATTCTATCAAGAAGAATGACCGTGAATGGTAAGTAAAGTCGAAGCCATCGGAAGAATACTTCGACAACTTGAAATAATGGGCGAAAACCTTGAACGATCCAGTATCAAAATTGAAAATAAACTACCGTCTGAATTCTGGACAGAGTGCATCAACAAAAGGAGGAACAAGAAATATGGTCAGTCGCTAAGTTAAGACAATTTTTAGCGAAACTTATTCAAAGAAACGAAGAAGTTACAAGAAGCCAATATCTTGACATTATGAAGGAGCAAAAATTAACTAAAAATAAAATTAATCCACGAATTAATTCACGATATTTTCCAGAAGAAACTTCGGCTCTAACTATAACGACTCCGCAAACATATACAAAAGCTAATACGACGAAGGTAAGTAAAACTCAAAGACCTTGTATTTTTTGCAATAAGAACCATTGGGATAATGAACGCCAAATTTATCCTAGTCTAGGACAAAGAATGCAACGACTGAAAGAACGCCTGTCTAAATTGTCTTCAACCAGGCAGGACACGTGACAATCAATTATAAGAGAAGAAAACGTGTATGTTTCCATTGCAAAGGTCGTCATAATACCGTGTTATGCTACACTAAATATAACGATCGAGCACAATGAGACGAAATGATAGGGAAATTTTGCTTTTTTGCAAAGAGGTTGGGGTAATTAATTTAGATATGCAAGAAGCTTCAAATAAAGTCGTAGTTTTATTCGATAGTAGTGCTCAAGTAATTTGTATATCAAAGAAACTATCAAAGAGACTAAACCTAGAAGATGTTGATTACGAGCAAGTGAAGCTTGCAACATTTGGTAACAGGAGATCTCAACAATCCATTGCAGCCAAAGTACAAATTGGAATAAAAACTATTGAAGCAAAAATTATACCTATTATAGCTACAGTAGTCAATTATTTAACAAGTAAGCTAAGAGTAATATCTATAAACCAAGGCGATGTATCAGAAATTTCAACTCAATTTCATTAAAAGAAGAAAATAGCAGTTGGAAGCAACCCGACTTAATTATTGGAGTCGACCACTTCTTCAAGTTTATCCCGTTAGAAAAAACCCAAACTATAAGTTCAGGGTTTTCTTTAATCAACACAATAGTCGGCCCAATGATTGTTGGAAGCGGATATATGGACAACCATGGTAATCGCCTCAACAAGATGGTTTATGACCCACACGAAAAAACACATACTGAATGTTGTTCCGTCCAGAATGAGAAGCAAACCACTGTTACACCTAGTAATATGGGCATTCCAGAGATTGATCTATTCTGGAAGTTGGAATTCATAGGAATACAAGATCAACCTAATTTGCATGAGGACGAACAATCTTTAGAAAGAGAAAATAAGGAAATCGTTTTTCAAGAAAAATATCACCGAAAACAATGGCAGATACCAAGTGCTTAGTCGTGGAAGAAATCAAGAATCAAGTTAAACGATAATTTCAGGTTGTGTTTTGGTCGATTAAAACCTTTAATTAAACGATTTTAGAACAATGAACGCTTACTTCTTGAATACGACGAAATATAGTATAGAGGATATCATGTTAATTAAATTATCGAATTAAAATAACTAATACATTTTGATGTTGTTCATAATTATTCCTTGTTTTATTCACTAAACAAAGATGAGAAGTGATAATATCAATTACTCCAGAAAAAATTTTATTCCCATCGATTATGCCAAATCGTAATCAGAAATATTCATTGGAGTTTGTTATCTTCATCACAGCTTATCCGATAATCATTATTGCTATGTAGCCAAGAATTCGCATGACAAATCATGTTTTATTTGATTGCCAATACATCGAACATCTGTACGATATTTGTGAGTGTAGTAGATAAATAATAAACTTCAAAACTAATGTGTTATTGGTTAGAACCAAAATACCCATTAAATTTTTCGAATAAAACAACCAATAAGGATGAGAACTACCGCATAGATACTTGAGAGTTTTAATTGATTTCCGGTTGAGAATGCTATCGATGGACTGAAAAAAAAAGCACAGTTGGAATGGATAATGGAAATTGAAGTGATAATTCAATTTCGTGTTAGAAAATCAATTACATGTATCACTCCGTTATGATATTTATTGTCGAGACGACAAACACAGCACCATTTTCCACGTCATTTATTTGCAAATATTGCGTCATGACGACTTATTGCATTTGTATTATTTGCATATTTATTGAAACCTTGCAAATGCTGTCACCTCTGCAGTTCAAAGTAGTAATCGATTATCAGGGGTGCTTGTGAACCCGTCATTTTACTTAGAGTTTAACAAATTTATACATTTCCTTACTTAAAAGTATTCTAGTGATTAGTCCAATTACTCTGCTGAAACGTACACGTTTAGATGAAATGGTTGGTTAATAAATGCAAATGAATTTTGTTACAAGGATCTTGTCACAAGCGGGCCACTGTTGATATACGTTTTATCAATCAACTGAAATCTAAGAATCAGATTATTCCTGAATTCGATTGCTTCAGAAGTGATCGAATGTAACGCTTGACCGAATGGAACAAAAGCTCTTCAGAGATAAGATTTTCATTATCATATCATTCAAAGTATGCATCAAATGAAAAAACATAAGTCTGGCTGACGTCGGCATATGGTAACCGAACCAATTTGAATACTGCCAATCATTTATTTACGGAACTCGTTGCAATTTGATATCAAAGAAACCGGAAGGAATTCAAAAGACTTTTATCAATCAAAAAATTTGATACACTTTTCTTTTTCTCGCATACATAAAAATAAATCATACGAAAAAGTTCTGATTAATAATTTATGATGGCTTTATCAAATGAATTAATAACAGCTACAGAACCCCACGAAGAGACAAACCGTCAACTTTCGATCCATCTCGCATTGATTGCATATTTCTTTCCTATTTAATTACTTAAAATGCTTTTAATTACTAAAATATACAAACAGTACGCAAACGAAAGATTTTCGGTTAATTAGTCCAAATCGATAAAAAACAAATCGATAATTTCAATCAGCAATTATTTTCGTCGATGCAAGTTCCTAAGATTGCCTCCATAAGCTTCGCACGTACTAAAATATCACACTGCTAAGAAGACGTCGCCTATCTGGACATCAGGTCAATGAAATCAATAAATCCAATAAACTTAGATCAATAATAGTTTCTCGAAACTTTACCTTCCCATGTCTGTTAGAAATAGATTGAAATCATGGGTACTAGGTACCAAGTGGCTGAAAACTTCCCATTCTCAGAAAAAACTTTCTCAGAAGATAAAAGAGACGAAAATACTGAACAGCCAAAAAATTAAAATCCAATTGAACAATGAACAATTGACAATCATTGCCAATTCGGTTCTTTCCCTATAGGGCAGTAAAACTTGGACCTATAATAGTTCCTCGAAATTTTTCGTTATTCTAATAATTAAAGGAAATAGATTGAAATAGCGATGGTAAATGAAAAGGAAGATTCAGTGGATTGCATTCAAATAATGCCATTTTTGGGGAAGCGTATGATTTACAAACCTTCTACTGTATTTTGGCTTGAATTCTCAGATACCTGAAATTGGCAGCAATTGAAATGTTTGAGAATGATTGGGAATTTCTGACTTACATAAATGATTTTTGCATGATAACGATGCAATGAAGCAATTTTGGTTATAAACTAGAAATTAAAAAGACAAGAAAGTAATGCCAACAAAGGCTGGATTTTAATATTGAAATAAAATTAACAAAAGTAACAAGCGGTGGTCGCCATACTTCATCGAAGCAGTAAATGCAGATATTGTTACTCACGGAAACGATACCAGATGGGTCTAGCCACCTATACCACGTTTTTTACCATTCTTCAGTTGATAATTGAGGTACCAATGTCCTATAGGTTCGAGTGTTTGCATGTCACAATTTGCCTGAAAAGAGTATTAAAATATATGCCATACTGAGTGTTACCGTACAGATCATATTGAGTGCTATCATATAGATTTTATTGCTCTATACATAGTATGCTCTCATTGAATGTTACCGTTAGGTTTATTATTAAATTTCTTTAATTATGATTGAATCGTGGAAAGCGCTCCTTAACGGTATTATTTGGTATCATTAGAGATTACTGACACATAAGAACATTCTAAACAGTTATTATTTCCATTGATTGATTTTTCAAATTAGATGAGCCGAAGAATCTTGCAATCTTTTGTTGCTCCTTCAGACTTCTGATGTCTTCCAAATATT